>NC_048566.1:20519808-20619808 GCF_013265735.2 Oncorhynchus mykiss | reverse complement strand
TTAGGTTATTGTCCTGCTGGAAGGTACATTTATCTCCCACTGTCCGGTGGAAAAGCAGACTGAACCAGGTATCCTCTAGGATTTTGCCTGTGCTTAGCTCTATTTAGTTTTTTTTATATATATAAAAACCTCTCTATTCCTTGCCAATGACAATCATGCCCATGACATGATGCAGCCACCACCATAATTGAAAATATGAAGAGTGAAACTCAGTGATGTGTTGCGTTGGATTTGCCCCAAACATAACACTTTGTATTCAAGTTCATTTCTTTGCCACATTTTTTGCAGTTTTACTTTAGTGCCTTATTGCAAACAGGATACATGTCTTGGAATATTAGTATTCTGTAAAGGATCATAACAAAGGGGTTGAATATTTTTTTACTCAAGACATGTTAACATTTCTAAAAACGTTGACATTATGGGTATTGTGTGTAGGCCAGGCTGTAATGCAATACAATGTGGAAAAAGTCAAGGGGTGTGAATACTTTCTGAAGGCAATGTAAACCAATTGGAAGACTGTTTCCTTCACATCTGAAAACACAGAAAGCTGAGGGTCTACAGAAGTTATTTCCGGACCATGCAGTAATGTCTTTGATATGTCTTTCCTCCTGTCTCTCTCACCTTCAGTGTTCTCCAGTATGTTTGGGGCGAACCCCCCCTCGTCCCCCACGTTGGTGGCGTTCTGGCCATACTTCTCCTTGATCACTTCCCTCAGCGTCTGGTACAGCTCCGCCCCCACACGCACAGCGTCCCTGAAAGACTCCGCCCCTACAGGAAGTACCATGAACTCCTGCATGGCCAGCTTGTTGCCCGCATGAGAGCCCCCGTTGATGACGTTAAATGCCTGAGGGAGAGGGGGACCAGGGGAGGGGAGGAGAGGGAGACATACATCAGTATTTGTCAATATACAGTATTTATTCATTCATTTATCTAGTTGTTCCTTCATTCCTTTATCCAGTAGTTCCTTTATTCCTTCATCCAGTAGTTCCTTCATTCCTTTATCCAGTAGTTCCTTCATTCCTTTATCCAGTAGTTCCTTCATTCCTTTATCCAGTAGTTTCTTCATTCCTTTATTCAGTTGTTCCTTCATTCCTTTATCCAGTAGTTCCTTCATTCCTTTACCTAGTTGTTCCTTCATTCCTTTATCCAGTAGTTCCTTCATTCCTTTATCCAGTAGTTCCTTCATTCCTTTATCCAGTTGTTCCTTCATTCCTTTATCCAGTAGTTCCTTCATTCCTTTATCCAGTAGTTCATTCATTCCTCTATCCAGTAGTTCCTTCATTCCTTTATCCAGCAGTTTCTTAATTCCTTTATCCAGTTGTTCCTTCATTCCTTTATCCAGTAGTTCCTTCATTCCTTTACCTAGTTGTTCCTTCATTCCTTTATCCAGTAGTTCCTTCATTCCTTTATCCAGTAGTTCCTTCATTCCTTTATTCATTCATTCCTTTATTCATTCATTCGTTCATTAAATGACAGCGATAACTGTCTGAAGCCTTCATCTTATCTTTTTTACAGAGTAGGTTATGGTTTTTGGTCAAATGTATTCTATGACAGTCAACTGAATACAGGTGAAAATGTAACGGTACTGAACTCACAGGAACTGGAAGCACTAGCTCTGTGTTTCCTGCCAGGTCAGCAATGTGACGGTACAGGGGGACACCTTTCTCTGCAGCACCAGCTTTGCATATGGCCAAGGACACACCCAGAATAGCATTGGCCCCAAACTGAGCTGAAGGGAGCAGAATGAATAGGTATGAATTAAGGGAAAGATCAAATTGAAAAAGCACTGGTGAGAAGAAAACGTTCAGACGCCAACTCTTGAGACCAGGACTAGTCCAAGCTGGTGTCTCATATGTGATTCATACAGGTTGTTACTTACACTTGTTCTCAGTGCCGTCCATCTCTATCATCATCTTGTCCAGTTTCTCCTGTTCTACCACACTGACCCCCTGCAACACAGCACATCTTAGAGAGACTGATGAGACATCTTTCTCTCTTTCTCTCAGTTACAAATATGCCCAAACAAATACACTGCAACACAGGACATAACACACACACATACACACGCTCTTCACCGTACTCACCGACTGGATGAGGGCAGGACCGATGGTGTCATTGATGTGACCAACAGCCTTGAGCACACCTAGGAGAAGGAGGGATGTAGCGAAGGATGAGAAGAAACAGGATGAAGAAGAGGTGGTGGAGGAGGAGGAGGATACAGAGACAGGACATAAGAATGAAGAAAAGGACACAGAAAAGTAGTTCATTCTGCACGATCATCCACACACACGCACGCACGCACGCGCACGCACGCACGCACGCACGCACGCACGCACGCACACACACACACACACACACACACACACACACACACATACACACACACACACACACTTTCCTCAGCCCTCACCTTTGCCCTTGTAGCGGCTTTTGTCTCCGTCTCTCAGCTCCAGGGCTTCATAGATGCCAGTAGACGCTCCGCTAGGCACAGCTGCCCTGAAGACACCTGGAAAGAGGAGGGAGAGATTTGAGGAAATGGAGGGGTGAGGGAATGAGGGAAGGGAGGGGGAGGGAGGGGAAGACAGATGGGGGAGGGAATGGAAGGGTTGAGAAAATGAGGGAATGGAGGGGTGAAGGATAGAGGGGAAAGGAACATTTCCCATTAACCAGTTGATAATGGAATATCTCAAATAATCACACCATGTAGTGATGATGAAAAATACCAGTCTCTCACCTTTGTCAGTGTGCAGGTCCACTTCCACTGTGGGGTTCCCCCTGGAATCCAGGATCTCCCTGGCAACAATGATCACTATCGACATCCTGTGGGGAACACACACACACACACATACACACGCACAGTCAGAGACAAATATAATACAGACACAATTCATTCTCACATCTAACAGGCACGCATACAAATGTACATACGTATACACACACACACAGTCACACACACACAGTCACACACACACACACACACACACACACACACACACACACACACACACACACACACACACACACACACACACACACACACGTAGACCCACACAGCACCTTTCATCCTCTCTTCTAGCACATACAGTACAGGCACCAACCCTCCTTCTAACACAGCCATGTTCTAACACAGCCATGTTCTAACACAGACTTGTTCTAACACAGCCTTGTTCTAACACAGCCATGTTCTAACAGCCATGTTCTAACACAGCCTTGTTCTAACACAGTCATGTTCTAACACAGTCATGTTCTAACACAGCAGAGGGATTTCTGCATTATCAAAACAAGCTTTAGAAGATGGGGGAGAAAGATGAGAGGAGCAAGGGAACGGTTGTAGAGATTCTAAAATGATTAAATCCCCCTTTGGCCAGAAATGATGAATATTCTGAGATGGGGTAAGTGATGTTCACAGAGTGAGAGATACAAATTACCTCTTAAATTTATTTTCTGGAGACATAAACAGAAAATATAGAGACTAACACAGGCAGACTTCTACTCTCTCTCTCTCTCTCTCTCTCTCTCTCTCTTTCTCTCTCTCTCTCGCTCTCTCTCTCTCTCTCTCTCTCTCTCTCTCTCTCTCTCTCTCTCTCTTTCTCTCTCTCTCTCTCTCTCTCTCTCTTTCTCTCTCTCTCTCTCTCTCTCTCTCTTTCTTTCTCTCTCTCTCTCTCTCACACACACACACACACACACACACACACACACACACACACACACACACACACACACAGCAAACTGGCACAAACTGACGCATAGTCAGGAAGTAAATGCTGTGAAGCAGATGTACTCCAAGCACATACAGCGACACACACCACACCGCAATTGACAGGCCAACCATCAAACACATTCAACATCGAACCATGGACTAGTAGGACACACACAATGCGCTGTCATTCCTTGACACACACACACACACACCGTCAGTGAGTTTAGACACATAAGCTGATGCAATGGTACCTGTGCTGTGCTGTGCTGTGCAGTCAAGGACTAATCAGAGGATTTGAGCTGGCTGAGGGATGAAATGACGAGAGAAGAGAGCAGAGAGACAGAGGAGAGGAGACTGAGAAGGATAAGAGGAAGGAAGGAATAGATGTATATTGTTTTCCATTACCTGCAGTGTGTGTGAAGCCTGGTAGGGAAAGTGAGAGAATGTGAGCAAATGAGAGAGAAGGAGAGTGAGAGAGGGGCACAGGGAGGAGGTAGAAAAGGGGAGGCGGTGAGAACGTGCGACAGACTGGGGAGGGGGAACGCGCAAGTTATTGGAAGATGCAGAGGAAAGGGGAGGGATCGAGACTGGGGACAGAAAGAGGAGAGGAGAGAAGGATTCAGCATAGCAGCAGTAGGCACCAAAAAATAGGGGTTGTGTGTGTTCTGTGTTTGGCTTCAGCCCAGAGAAATGTCACAAAATAGAATAGAAGAGAATACAACATGGAATACAAAACACAATCTCCCACAACCCCCCTGTCCCATCCCATGATGACACAGTCAACACACTGCGACACAGCAACAGAGCTACAGCCCTAGGCACAGACGCTCAGTATGTTGGCAAACAAGACAATTACACATTCATTTATGCATACATTTGCTGGAACAATATTTCCGCAGATGTCATGAGTACTAGTCAGTAGTGATGTAAGCCCTGATAAGCTCACAAACACAGAGAACAGGCAGAAACAGACGGCAGGGTTGGCAGGAGTGTATGCTGGGACATACTGTGGGATGCATGGGCTTAGCTTGCTGTGTGTATCTGCTAGCTAGAACATACTGGAGGATACATTCACTTAGTTAGCATTAGCATTCATCTTCTACGACATACTGCTGGCTGCAGAAATCTGTTAGTATGGCTATCAGCTTTGTATAGATACAGTATGTGGATTGGCCTTGTATAGACTGTTGTGACCAAACTGTAGGTTGTATTTGGCTTAGCCTTAGCATGCACAGTATAGGAGGGGAGACATTGAACTCCCTGTAGTCCAGGTTAGATGGCCACATGGAATAGATACAGTGCCTTGCAAAAGTATTCTTGGATTTCTTCACATTTTATTGTGCTACAAAGTAAACTGGATTTTATTGTAAAAAAAATTGTCAACAATCTACACAAAATACTCTGTAATGTCAAAATGGAAGAATAATACAAATGTAAAAAAATTAGAAATGAAATATTTTAGTTGTTGCATACGTATTCAGCTCAATTCATGAATTCATGAGTTCATGAATTCATGAGTCAATATATGTTAGAAACACATTTGGTATTGATTATACCTGTGAGCCTTCTTGGGTAAGTCTCGGGGCTTTACACACCTGGATTGTGCAATATCGAATTTCATAATTCTTCATGCTTTGTCAAGATGTTAGGGGTCATGGCTAGACAGCAAATTTCAAGCCTTGCCATACATTGCCATACATTTTCATACATTTTCAAGCAGATCTCAGAAACATTCGCTGTCTTCTTGGTAAGCAACTTCCGTGTAGATTTGACCTTGTGTTGTAGGTTATTGTCCTGCTGAAAGGTGAATTACTCTACCAGTGTCTGTTGGAAAATAGACTGAACCAGGTGTTCCTTTTGCCTGTGATTAGCTCCATCCTGTTTCTTTTTATCCTGAAAAACTCAAAAGTATTTGCAGATGAAAAGCATACCCATACCTTGATGCAGCCACCACCATGCATGAAAATAAGTAGGCAGTTACTCAGTGAACTGTTATGTTGGATTTTCCCCAAACATAAGACTTTGCATTTAGGCCAAAAAGTGTATTACTTTAGTGCCTTGTTGCATACAAGATGGATGTTTTGGAATATTTGTATTCTGTATATTTGTATTCTTCTTTTCACTTAAAGTCATTATTGTGGAGTCACTACAATATTGTTGATCCATCCTCAGTTTTCTCCCATCACATCCATTGAACCCTGTGACTGCTTTAAAATCACCAATGGCCTCATAGTAACATCCGAGAGCAGTTTAATTCCTGTCCTGCACCTCAGTTCAGAAGGATGTCTATCTTGATGTATCTGGGTGGTTTAATACATAATCCACAGCATAATTATTAACTTGACCATGCTTAAAGAGATATTCAATGTCTGATTTGTTATTGTTATCCATCAACCAATCACTACCCTTATTTGAGGCTTTCAAAAAGATCCCTGGTCTCTGTAGTTAAATCTGTGCTTGTGATTCAATATTTGAATGAGGGACCTTACAGATATTTTATGCATGGTGGACAGAAGGGTTAGTCATTAAAAAAATGTCAACCCCTACTATTTCACACAGTGTGAGTCCATGTAACTTATGTGATTTATTAAGCATCATTGTACTCCTGAACTAATTTAGGCTTGCATAAACAAATAGGCTGAATACTTATGCAATGGACATATTTTAGTTATCACACTTTTATTAATCTTTAAAAAATGTTTGAATTTATCTTCCACTTTGACATTACAGAGTAAATTGACAAAAAAAAATACAATTAAATCAATCAATTCTAATTCCACTTTGTGACAATAAAATGTGAAGCAATCCAAAAGGTCTGAATAATTTTGCAAGGCACTGTATGTGAATGAAGGCGGGTAATAGAGGGCCAGTAACTAGTGATGGGTAGCACTTAACCGAATACAGACATGGAGAGATGAAAGATAGAGAACGAACAATAAAGCACACAAGGCAGCTATAAAATACAGAGGGAACCTCAGCGATGAAGGTGACAATTATGGAAGAGAGAGGGGGGAGAGATATCCAGAGGGAATGTGCCACAGGAATGGGCAGAGGGCAGGGAGGATTTTGATTGGCTTCTTCTCTGGTGTGTTCCAGCTGGATGTCATATGACCATCTGCAGCTATTCTGACACTAGATAGTGAGAGCACGAGTTTACACACACGAGAGTGTGTGTAGGGATGTGAATGTGTTTATTTGTGAGGGAGTATGTATGAAGGGATGGACTGTGCCATAGGACACACTATTTACCGTGGCATTTATAATAGAAACAAAGTGTTGGGATGGAAAGACATGCTGAATATTGAACAGATTCAACAGCAAAAATAAAATACAACCAAGTAACATTTTCACATGCACCAGGGTTGGGATCAATTCCACTTCCAATTGTGCCAAATCAGGAAGTAAACTGAAATGGGTTTACAACAACAAAAATGTGTATTGGAATGTCAGTTTACTTCCTACATGGAAATGGGATTTTCAGACAAGAGACTGTATAAAGACAGAAAAACACCAGCAAACTCCATTGCTCCTGTACCACCTTTAGTTATGTCAGTCCTTGTCAGGTCAAAACCTGTTCTAAAAACATAACCTATCCACTCACTATTCCATGACAAACCACAACACAGTGTGCAATTATCTAACAATGTTTAATGTTTGTTTTCATTAATTAGTTTAATTAGTCAACAGTATACAATTAAATTCACAGACACACTAGTGTCTACACAAACATATATGGACTGTACAGCACATGTGTAGTATGTAGTGTGGCAATGTATATATATTTATATAGTGAGGTGGGCAATTAACGCATGTAAAGTTGGAGGGTGGCTCTATATACAACTTGAGTGTGTGTAATCATGTGTGTACATGTGTGTCCGCACATGTGTATGTGAACGGTAACAGCAGAGAGGTTGAACCATAATTGCAGGTATTGAGTGTATTGGGTTCTGATGTGTGTGTGTGTGTGTTAAATGTATAGTTTATATATAGACAGTCCCATCATATCAAATATCTTCACGGTCAGTCGTGACCCTCTCCACCCTTCTTCATTCACAGCATCAGGCAGATCCCCTTGGTATCCTCTCCTCCATCCTTCTGCTCACCTTTCACCCTTGACCCCTGGCAGGAGAAAACACATGACATCATCAGAGGGTGATGTGGATCTCAACTGTCATAGTGGCTTCTTATCTCCTCTCCTACACTGATCTGAAAACATTGGCTATGTCAAAAGCAATATGGAGGATTCTTAATGGGACTGAGGTTTTGTCTGTCCACTTGTTTAATGTCAGAGCAGATGGACAAGTGGTGTAACATAAACCACTGTAGACTATTGAGATCAATCAATAAAATGTATTAATAAAGCCCTTTTTACATCAGGCGATGTCACAAAGTGCTGTACAGAAACCCAGCCTAAAACCCCAAACAGCAAGATATACCCATTGACCACAGACAGGCTAACAACTGGGACAGGCCCAGGTCCAGACTCATCTCATCTGTTCCCTGGACCTTATTGACTCACCTAGTGGATTTGAAAGGACTGGATCGGGATTGGCGTAAGCAAAGACCCTCTATCAGGGTTGATACCTATCCACTACTTTCAGATCAACAAAGGGTACAATAATTGATTTGGGACTGTGCAGTGCAGTGCTGTCCACAGTACACACTTTTACAAACACACACAGACATACAGGTCATGCTCCTCCTACCTCTCACCAGTCGTAACGGGGGCGAGTTGCAGGTGGGAGGTGTCTGGGAGACTCATGGCGAGGGGCGGGCGGAGACGAGGAGCTGGGTGGGGCAGCGAGGGCCAACTGTTGCCCACCTGCCCTCCTGTCCCGGCCGTAATCTATCCCCCGTGCATTTGGGGGAGGGTACCTTCCGGCTGTGCTCCTCCACTCCTCATCGAAGGCAGCAGCCTCACCTGAGAGACAGGGGAGAGGGGGGTTGGGGTCAGAAACCTGGCCAGACTCTAAACAGGCAAGTCTAGCAATGGAAACAAACCGTTGCAAATACAGCCATTTAGCATCCATATGCTTTTTTTACCCAAGGCAAATGGTTTATTATTACTTGGGGGTTAGAAACATGACTCTGGAGAACCATAGTGAGTAGCACATGTAGCTCCGTGACTTACTCTCCTCCAGGTTTATGTAGTCCTGCCGTTCTTCGCGGTCGCCGGTGTGCCGGTTTCGGGAGCGCTCCATCACGTGACCGCGGTCCCAGATGTGGTGGCCAATGGCCAGGCGCTCCAAGCCGCTCTCGCTGTCACGCATCGATTGGCGCGTCTCACGAATCTGAGGGCAGGAGGTAGTGTTCAGCAGGGAGCTGGTAGTAGAGGCCAGTAGCTCTGGAGGACTGGCATTGTAAAACCCTACTGAACAATGTACATGCAATCACAGCACTAAATGTCATTTGGCCTGCTCTCTTACCCCCCCAGGTGCAGTCCTCAGTTCGCTGGTTTGCTGGTAGACTTTAGGGGCTCCCATGTCTGAGGAGGAGTAGGAGATGACTGTGGAGGAAGAGAACGTCTGACAGTTTGGCGAACCAGACATTCTGTCCTAAAGGGAAAGAAGATAACACATCTTGTCCAGCTGGATTATGTTTAAGTTTCAACCACTGAACTCATGTGTGGTCTTTGCTTTAGACAGAGTTGTTGCTGGGTTACAAAACATTAACTCTAAAATGATTTTTTTCTGGACACAGAGAATCTCCATTGAGGGTGTTTCATAGCCCAGGAACATGCCTGATCTGGATCTGGGAAAGCAGGCGAGGGAATACCAGGAATCTCTGAAAATACTCACCATGTTCTCCATCATTCCTCCCATCATTCCAAACATGTCCATGAAGCCTCCCCCCTGGGGAAGGAACACATGAGGAAGTCAGTTTTCCGATTTTGAAATTGAGAATTGGTTTTTAACATATTGGAACGGTGCATTCTGGGCTCTAAGAGGCAGAGATAACATCTTAACACGCAGGGACAAGGACTCACCATTCCCATCATTCCAAACGGCTGCAGGGCTCCAGCCTGAAAAGCAGTAGGAGGTTATTTAACAGCAGACAACAAATATGCAGTATGGCATGAAGTAATATAAAATTAGACTACACTACATATAATCAAAGGGGAAACAGCTATGGTGTATACCTACCAGGGTTGGGTCGATTCCATTTTAATTACAGTCAATTCAAAAAGTTATCCAAATCAAATTCCAATGTTAATCCATTGAAGATAATTTTAATTGTAGTGTACTTCCTAAATTTGAAATGGAATTGAACCCAACATCACACACACTTACTAGAGATACTCAGAGTATTGACACTCTCGCTCACACACACCTGAAGGTGGGGTGCACGGGGAGGCTGAATCTGAGGGCTGAGGGGGAAAGGTTCGTAGCCAAACGACCCAAACAGACTCCTCATCTGTTGCCTCTGGGCTGCGAATGGATCCCTTCAAAACAGAAACAATTTATCTCACTGAGGATACAGACCATGAAAAAACACACAGCAGTGAATAAGGAAAGGGATTGCTGACATAATGATGAAAACTCAGGTGAGAAATCCACCTGTTTCCAGGTGTACTCTTGACCATGGTTACTCATCATGGAATGAGAATATAAGGGGTAAACACATTCTCATGTAAAAAAATAGTAAGCTAGACATAACCATGATCCATCCCAGCCGTGATATAGTTAACTGTGTGGTGTATGTAGTTACCTAATATATTATGGCTGCCTGCCTACACATGGTGGCAGGAGATTAGGCCTTTAAATCTCAGAACAAACGACAACGACTGGGTTGATTCATTCAAATGGGTATAAAAGCAAAACATGCAGTTCGCTTGGATAAAAGGCAATACGATACTCACATCATGTAAGGGTTGTCATCCACGTCATTTAAATATCGAAACATGGTGTTTTGCTTAACTAATTAAGCTAGCTGGGGCTAGCTAAAAACGTAGTTTCTTCGGGCCTCAGTACAAAAAATAATGTAGAGGACAGTAAATGTACGACCTCTCATTCAAATATTTCGACACTTCTAGAACAGCGTACCGACGGACAATAGTGAGAAATGTGCAGCAGTATTGTTAGCAAGTTAGCTATCCTTGCTAGACACCTAGCATCCGTGTTAGGAAACTAGCCTGAAAACTAGCTTACAAACCAACGTTGGAAAGGAGACCCTTAAAGCAGACTTATTTGCCGATAGAAAGTCGTATATTGCTCATGCCTAAGTACAACTTAATACATTGGCTAGGGTTTTCCTAGCAAGATAGCTAGCTATTTTTCCACTGTTGATTGCACATGAAAACGGAAGTCAAGCTGACAAAGGAAGCCAAAACGTCAGGAATCCAAAGGAAGAAAAATGTTGTCTCTACAATTTTCCAACAACCTGACGCCTACAAACGCCTCTCTTTTGTGCAAAACATGCACCTATCCGTTCAGAAGCCGTGGTGCTAAATGTCACCGAATAAAAAACTAATGACCCTGCAAAACGCCTGTAGCCCGCAAGCTAGAATTAAGCGAAATGTCAATAAAAAAAAGGGGGAGGCAACATCCGGAAATGACGCAGGCTCGTCGTCAATGAGGATAGAATGCAAAAAGCCCAACATGCCCTTGCTAATGTGTAATATCTGTCAACCAATGTCACTTCTTTGGTATCTATTTACATTGTATTTTATTTTATTGAATGTCAGTAAAAGAGCTGGTGACAGGGTGTCATTATGTCACTGGGTGACATAAGTTATATAGAGCTTAACATCATCATCAACTATCTTTTTTTCTAAAGCATAGTCTTGATATGACTGTAAAAACAGAACATTTTAAAACAAGACTCAGAAACAACTTTAGGAATCAAAATATTGCCAGAAGTGACAGAAATGTGAGAACACTGCTCTCTACAGGCCTTGCTTTTGAGGATTAAACTGCTGTTGCATGCATGCATGCTCAAAGTTGTGCCAACTGTCAAATGTGTTTTTGAAGTTAAGTTTTAATGTCACATGCACAAGTATAGTGAAATGCCTTCTTGCATGTTCCAAACCCAACAATACAGTAATCCATATCAAAGTAGCACTAAAGAGAACACAAGCTAGAACAAAAACGCATGAGAAATAAAAATAAGAACACAAGGTAATACACTATATACAGGGTCAGTTCCAACACCATATTTACAATGTGCAGGGTTACTGGAGTGATAGAGGTAGACACAGTGCATTCGGAAAGTATTCAGACCCCTTGATTTTTCCCAAATTTTGGGACGTTACAGCCTTATTCTAAAATTGATTAAATAAATATATATATTTAATCAATTTTAGAATAAGGCTGTATATATACATTTTCACAAAACACACCATAATAACAAAGCAAAAACAGGTTAAGACATTTTTGCAAATGTATTATAAAATAAAACACTGAAATATCACATTTACGTAAGTATTCAGACCCTTTACTCAGTACTATGTTGAAGCACCTTTGGCAGCGATTAGAGCCATCCAGGACCTCTACACCAGGCGGTGTCAGAGGAAGGACCTAAAAATTGTCAAAGACCCCAGCCACCCCAGTCATAGACTGTTCTCTCTACTACAGCATGGCAAGCGGTACCGGAGTGCCAAGTCTAGGACAAAACGTTTTCTCAACAGTTTTTACCCCAAGCCAGCCCCCCCTACCAACCCCTCTGCTGCTACTCTCTGTTATCATATATATATATATATATGCATAGTCACTTTAACTATACATTCATTTACATACTACCCCAATTGGCCCGATCAACCAGTGCTCTCTCACATTGGCTAACCGGGCTATCTGCATTGTGTCCCACCACCCACCAACCAATTCTTTTACGCTACTGCTACTTTCTGTTCACCATATATGCATAGTCACTTTAACCATATCTACATGTACATACTACCTCAATCAGCCCGACTAACTGGTGTCTGTATGTAGCCTCGCTACTGTATATAGCCTCACTACTGTATATAGCCTCGCTACTGTTATTTTTGACTGTTCTTTAACTGTTGTTTTTATTTCTTTAATTATCTATTGTTCACCTAATACCTTTTTTGCACTATTAGTTAGAGCCTGTAAGTAATCATTTCACTGTAAGGTTATACCTGTTGTATTTGGCGCACGTGACAAATAAACTTTGATTTGATTTGAGTCTTCTTGAGTATGACGCTACAAGCTTCGCACACCTGTATTTGAGGAGTTTCTCCCATTCTTCTCTGCAGATCCTCTCAAGCTCTGTTAGGTTGGATGAGGAGCGTCGCTGCACAGCTATTTTCAGGTCTCTCCAGAGATGTTTGATCAGGTTCAAGTCCAGGCTCTGGCTGGGACACTCAAGGACATTCAGAGACTTGTCCTATAGCCACTCCTGCATTGTCTTGGCTGTGTGCTTAGGATCATTGTCCTGTTGGAATGTCTGAGGTTCTGAGTGTCCTGGAGCAGGTTTTCATCAAGTATCTCTGTACTTTGCTCCTTTCATCTTTCCCTCTAACCTGACTAGTCTCCCAGTCCCTGCAGCTGACAAACATCCACACAGCATGATGCTGCCACCAGCATGCTTCACCGTAGGGATGGTGCCAGGTTTCCTCCAGACGTGGCGCTTGGCATTCAGGCCAAAGAGTTCAATCTTGGTTTCATCAGAGGAATTGTGGAGCTCTGTCAGAGTGACCATCGGGTTCTTGGTCACCTCCAAGACCAAGGCCCTTATCCCCGATTGCTCTGTTTTGCCGGGCAGCCACCTCTAGGATGAGTCTTGGTGGTTCCAAACTTCTTCCATTTAAGAATGATGGAGGCCACCGTGTTCTTGGGGATCTTCGATGCTGCATAAATGGTTTGGTACCCTTCCCCAGATCTGAGCCTCGACACAATCCTGTCTTAAAGCTCTACGGACAATTCCTTCGACCTCTTGGCTTGGTTTTTGCTCTGACATGCACTGTCAACTGTGCGACCTTATATAGACAGGTGTGTGCCTTTAAAAAAATGTAATGTCCAATAAACTGAATTTACTACAATTTGTAGAAGCATCTCAAAGATGATCAATGGAAACAGGATGCACCTGAGCTCAATTTTGAGTCTCATAGCAAAGGGTCTGAATACTTATGTAAATAATGTATTTCTGTTTTTTTCCATTTTTCATCAAAACCTATTTTCGCTTTTTCATTAAGTGGTATTGTGTGTAGATTGATGAGGAACATATTTTATTTATCCATTTTATAATAAGGCTGTAACGTAACAAAATATGGAAAAGTGAAGGGGTCTGAATACTTTCAGAATGGACTGTATGTATAGGGAGGGGTAAGGCGAATAGGCATCAAGACTGTCTAAAGTCAGTATAAATGAGTGTGCATGTTACAGTATGTGTGTGTTGGAGTGTCAGTGAGTGTGTAGAATACTGTGACTGTGCAAAACTATTTTTTTTGAATTCAAGGGTCAACTCAGATAGTCCGTGAAGCCATTCTGTTAGCTACAGTTGAAGTCGGAATTTTACATACACCTTAGCCAAACACATTTAAACTCAGTTTTTCACAATTCCTGACATTTAATCCAAGTAAAAATCCCCTGTTTTAGGTCAGTTAGAATCACCACTTTGTCAGAATAATAGTAGAGAGAATGATTTATTTCAGCTTTTATTTATTTCATCACATTCCCAGTGGGTCAGAAGTTTACATACACTCAATTAGTAATTAGTATTTGGTAGCATTGCCTTTAAATTGTTGAACTTGGGTCAAACGGTTCGTGTAGCCTTCCACAAGCTTCCCACAATAAATTGTGTGAATTGTGGCCCATTCCTCCTGACAGAGCTGGTGTAACTGAGTCAGGTTCATAGGCCTCCGTGCTCGCACACGCTTTTTCATTTCTGCCCACACATTTTCTACATGATTGAAGTCAGGGCTTTGTGATGTCCACACCAATACCTTGACTTTGTTGTCCTTAAGCCATTTTGCCACAACTTTGGAAGTATGCTTGGGGTCATTGTCCATTTGGAAGACCCATTTGCGACCAAGCTTTAACTTCCTGACTGATGTCTTAGTTTATGCTGCAGTAGGTTGTGTCGGGGGGCTAGGGTCAGTCTGTTATATCTGGAGTATTTCTCCTATCTTATCTGGTGTCCTGTGTGAATTTAAGTATGCTCTCTCTAATTCTCTCATTTCTCTCTCACTCTCTCTCTGAGGACCTGAGCCCTAGGACCATGCCTCAGGACTACCTGGCCTGATGACTCTTTGCTGTCCCCAGTCCACCTGGCCGTGCTGCTGCTCCAGTTTCAACTGTTCTGCCTGCGGCTATGGAACCCTGACCTGTTCACCGGACGTGCTACCTGTCCCAGACCTGCTGTTTTCAACTCTCTAGAGACAGAAGGAGCAGTAGAGATACTCTGAATGTGATTGGCTACAAAAAGCCAACTGACATTTACCCCTGAGGTGCTGACCTGTTGCACCCTCGACAACCACTGTGATTATTATTATTTGACCCTATTGGTCATCTATGAATATTTGAACATCTTGGCCATGTTCTGTTATAATCTCCACCTGGCACAGCCAGAAGAGGACTGGCTACCCCTCATAGCCTGGTTCCTCTCTAGGTTTCTTCCTAGGTTCTGGCCTTTCCAGGGAGTTTTTCCTAACCACCGGGCTTCTACACCTGCATTGCTTGCTGTTTGGGGTTTTAGGCTGGGTTTCTGTACAGCACTGAGATATCAGCTGATGTAAGAAGGGCTTTATAAATTAATTTGATTTGAGATGTTGCTTCAATATATCCACATACATTTCCTTCCTCATGATGTCAACTATTTTGGGAAGTGCATCAGTCCCTCCTACAGCAAAGCACCCCCACAACATGATGCTGCCACCCCCATGCTTCACGGTTAGGATGGTGTTCTTCGGCTTGCAAGCCTCCCCCTTTTCCTCCAAACATAACAATGGTCATTATGGCCGAACAGTTCTATTTTTGTTTCATCAGACCAGAGGACATTTCTCCAAAAAGTATGATCTTTGTCCACATGTGCAGTTGCAAACCGTAGTCTGTCTTTTTTATGGCGGTTTTAGAGCAGTGGCTTCTTCCTTGCTGAGCGGCCTTTCAGGTTATGTCGATATAGGACTAGTTTTACTGTGGAAATAGATAATTTTGTACATGTTTCCTCCAGCATCTTCACAAGGTCCTTTGCTGTTGTTCTGGGATTGATTTGCACTTTTTGCACCAAAGTACGTTCATCTCTAAGAGACAGAACGGGTCTCCTTCCTGAGCGGTATGACGGCTGCGTGGTCCCATGGTGTTTATACTTGCGTACTATTGTTTGTACAGATGAACGTGGTACCTTCAGGCGTTTGGAAATTGCTCCCAGGGATGAACCAGACTTGTGGAGGTCTACAATTTTTTTTCTGAGGTCTTGGCTGATTTCTTTTGATTTTCCCATGATGTCAAGCAGAAGAGGCACTGAGTTTGAAGGTAGGCCTTGAAATACATCCACAGGTACACCTCCAATTTACTCAAATGATGTCAATTAGCCTTTCAGAATCTTCTAAAGCCATGACATAATTTTCTGGAATTTTCCAAGCTGTTTACAGGCACAGTCAACTTAGTGTATGTACACTTCTGACCCACTGGAATTGTGATACAGTGAATTATAAGTGAAATAATCCATCTGTAAACAAATGTGGTAAAAAGTACTTGTGTCATGCACAAAGTAGATGTCCTAACCGACTTGCCAAAACTATAGTTTGTTAACAAGAAATTTGTGGAGTGGTTGAAAAGCGAGCTTTAATGACTACAACCTAAGTGTATGTAAACTAGTTTTAATGACTACAACCTAAGTGGATGTAAACTTCCGACTTCAACTGTATTTAGATGGAAGCTGTTTAGGAGCCTGTTGGTGTCAGACATGATGATGCACTGGTACCGCTTACCGTGCGGAAAGCAGAGAGAAAGGTCTATAGCTTAGGTGGCTCAAGTCTAACAATGTCATGGCCCTTCCTTTCACACGGGCTGTTATAGAGGTCCTGTATAGCAAGGAGCTCGGCCGCAGTGATGTACTGAACCGCCATGCGATTGAGGGTGGTGCTGTTGCCATACCAAGCAGTGATGCAGCCAGTCGAGATGCTCTCAATGGTGCAGCTGTAGTACTTTTTTTGAGGATTTTAGATGGTGTGCATTTCCACAGTACTGCTATCCTCGTGGGGTTCAGTTTTCACTCCAGTCCATTCCACCCATTGGATTAAGTCACGTTTATGAAGTTGATTTATTTGTTGTTGATATTTTGTTTACAAGTCACTGTCATACATACTACTGGCTAGATGCCAGCTACCGCCCGGTCACTCAATCCTGCACCTTAGAGACATGGAATCCCTGGTCACTGTAATAACGGAACACATTACACTTTATTCATATTTAGAATATTGTTCTACTCATTTCATATGTATATATTGTATTGTACTGTATTCTAGTCAATGTCACTGACATTGCTCGTCCTAATATTTATATAATTGCATTATTTTACTTGTAGATTGTGTGTATTGTTGTGAATTGCTGGATACTACTGCACTGTTGGAGCTAGGAACACAAGCATTTCTCTACACCCGCAATAACGTCTACTAAATATGTGTATGCGACCATACAATTTGATTTCATTGTATTTATTGTCGGTAGGTGGCAGTACTGTCACAAGGACGGGGGGGAAAAACGAAGAAAAAAAATCCTCACTCGCAGCTGCGCAGAAGGGGTCTAGTCGAACCCGGATGTAACCAACGCCTAATTGCCGGAGAAAACGGTGAGTACTTTTCTGAAAACGGGCATAATGAATTTGTTTTAGTTGAATAAATGTGAAGACAGTTGTAGTATAGATTAAGCCATCGTTATATATAGGTACCTACTCACGTAAGAAACGTTGAATTGTTAACGGCCATAAGCGACTTTTTAGGAAATTAGTAATCACAGGCTAACCGAGGGGCAATGCCTGCCAGCCAATCCACATTGTCATAACTTTGAAAACTTTCATGATATGCGGACTGTACAAAATAACCAACTGTCGGAAATGTTTTATGACAATCTAACTTTACCCCAAATTATCTGGCTAGTTATATGCGTTAATGTCTCCCGAGTAGCCGGTAGCTAACGTTTGGTATGAAAGTATTGTTCAATTTTGCCTGACACTTCATACAGTGTAGAACAAATTGTAAGGTTTAACTTTCATTCATTTTTAGACTGACTGAGGCTTTAAAGGCTAGCTACAGATTGTTACACCAGATGATAATGCGTGAAACAAAATATTGTTGGTATCCATTACTGGGAGTTACAGGTTACTTTATGGTGTAGCGTTAGCACAGATAATTTGACCAACCTTAGTGATATAATCTTTACAAACTTCGTTGTCAATTCGGTCAAACATGTATATTCTAAAATGTCTGTGTCCAGTTGCAGGTAGTGCGTTTGATTTGAGAAAATGCTCAGTTATGAATGTGTACGGCGCCATCTTAGTGTTGCCAAATTAAGGTTGGTCGAAAATTCTCTGTGCTACGCCAAACAGTACCTAACCTGTAACTAACTCCCAGTAATGGATCCCCAACGTCTATGGTTAAATCACATTATTTGGTGTAACAATCTGTAGCTATGCAATGGCATGCTTGCGGTCCTTGCATTTTCTTTTCTGGGAATTATGGGTGCATTTAGACAAGCAGGTCCACTTTTTCCTCCACTAATTGGTCATTTGACCAATCACATCAGATTGAATTTTTTTCATTGCTGATCTGATTGGTCTAAATATCAGAATTAGTCATCCAGTCTATGTCCGGTGCCCTGCTGTCCAGTTCACCTGCTGTCTGCCGAAGTTAGTTAAGCCATAACGGTAGAGTCGATTGTTTATTCATAAGAGATGCCATTTCCTTTTCACATGTTTAGGTATAGACTAGCTGCTTTTAGCAACGCTAGCATTTACACACTAGCGTTGCTGGGAATTAGCTTGTAAAAAACCCCGCCTAGTTCGCCAGAAGTTATACAGTTAATTACAATTTACTCTATCGATTGTCTGTAGGCATGGTCCTTATGCAGGGTTGAATTAAGATAAGAAAAAAAACATATATTGTAACGTATAATTAACCAGCATTTCCAAACGTGGGTCTGTTGTAGACCCATGTAGTTCTTCAGCGAGGCCAGTTCCTCTCTGCTTACATGTCAAAATAAAAATCCCCAACAAGATCTTGCTTTTTTGTGCATGTATGGCACACGTGCATGACTCTTATTTTGACATGAAGTAAGCGGAGAGAAAGTGGGCCTACAATTGACACACGTTTGGAAAGTATGTTTTAATTTATGTTCTAGTGGATGTTTTTTCTCAATTTCCCCCTGCATAAGGACTAACCCTAAGGACAATCGGCAGAGTAAATTTAAATATAACGTTATTTAACCTCTGGCTTCCGGTGGAATATCGCTTTTTTTTTTTGCAAGATAATTCCTAGCGTCACAAGTGTGGAATACTAGCGTTGCTAAAAGCAGATAGGTATAGAGTTGCTTTTACTAATGTGTTAATATAATTATTAAGCAGAAGTAACGATTTGAAATTAGAATCTTAAATCAGTAGTCATGACAGTACATCATGTCGCTTCCCATTCCCTGTCATGTCTTTGCTATGCAAGTATGCGGAAGTTAACGTTGTCTAGCTGTAACTGGAAATAACTTTTTGTTACATAACACCAAGTTGTCACAGAGGCACGTTTTTTGGGGTAGTCCAGGCATATTTTGATTTGTCTGGACCCCTGTCTGTTTACCTGTCTGTCTCTACCTCCCTCTGTTGACTAGTAGAAGTTCTTCCCCCTCATAAAGGATCCATTTGTAACAATCAACATGTTTCCAATGCGGTCAAGCGTCGTTTGTGGTTTGATGATCAATAGATGCCCTTGTTTTGAGCATTAGCCTAACACACCATGAACATCACCTGTCTGTACATCAATAGGCTGCAGGCCAGGCAGACAGTGTTATTGCTAATCGGGGTGCTGTTGTTATGTTGTTTTTAGTTTGTGGAGTCACAAGCAAGGTCTCAAATATGTCCTTCATGAGATAGAAACTCTACTTTGTTATGTCTTTCTTTCTCTCTCTATGAGTAGATGCAGACAATAAAGTGTGTAGTGGTGGGGGACGGAGCTGTAGGAAAGACCTGTCTACTTATCTCCTACACAACCAACAAGTTCCCCTCAGAATACGTGCCTACGGTAAGAGGTGGGCAGGGGAGGGTGTAAGTAGGGGCAGACAAGTCACACCCTAAACACTGTGGAGGTCAGTGGGGTGATGTCCAGAGGGTAGAATGGGCTTTAACACCATAACCAGCCTGCCAGTTGGGGTCATTTGAACCTTTTTTATGAACTTTTTTTTTTAAATATATATTTTTTTACATTTAGCTTATTGATTTACATTTGCTTCATCAAATAATTTTAGATGGGTAACATCCCTTGAACTTTTACTCATTATTTTGTGTGTCTCGTGTGCAGGTGTTTGATAATTATGCAGTGACGGTGATGATCGGAGGGGAACCCTACACACTTGGGCTTTTCGACACTGCGGGTAATCTGTCTCTGTCAATTTATTATTTTGTCTGTATATCCTTTTAAGCAGTCTGTGTGCTACAACTCAATCCTAGTCTGCTTTTGTTCATTCTTGAGAACATATGATGTCTTGTAAATGCAACTCAACCAGTTGAATCGGTCAATATCACATTAGTTTCATTGTCACAGCGTTCTCTTCCTCTGATTGGTCGTCTCAGGTCAGGAGGATTACGATAGGCTGCGACCTCTCAGCTACCCGCAGACGGATGTCTTCCTCGTCTGTTTCTCCTGCGTCTCACCCTCATCCTTTGAGAATGTCCGAGAGAAGGTCGGTGTTGGTCTCTGAGTCGCCACACCTCAACTTTTTACCTTGTATTATTACCCATAGAGAAACTTCTAGATGATGGATCTGAACCCTTTCCTTAGCCACTTCACCTTCTGTTATGGCAGAAGATCTCCCAAAGCCCATTGGAAGGCTATGTGAAGTCATCCTCATATTGCTTACATCAGGAATGGGCAACTTTGATGGGGCCGCAGTGGCGACTGCAAAACATTGAAGTTTTAGTTAAGTTCCTGCAATTCTACAGCCATAGGGTGTAGAGAAATGTGTAGTTTTACAGCAAAGGTTCTTAAATTCTACACACTGCCGTAGTGTAGAGGGAAATGTTTGCAAAAATTAATGGGGGCCTCCTGGTTGACCATGATTACTACAGGTTTAGATGGCTAGACTAACTTACCAATCTAAAAAATCTTAGCTGACATGGCTAATTAAGTGACTGTCAGTGACTAACATAACACAAGAAACTCCTGATTCACAACCACATTTAAAAATGGCAAATTGTATTATACTATTGTAACTCTCAACAGTAAGTTGAGACCCCGAATGAGTTCCAAATTGTTTTGTTTTTTTAAACACATTTTGAGAAATTGATCCGCGGCCCTCCAGTTGCCCATTCCTGGCTTACATCGATCTCTGTTGATATCTGCAAACAGAATGGCTAGGGGCTAGCTCAGGGGGAAAAAAAGACCATGCACTACTAGCACTCACTTTGCTGAAAAATGTACTTCCTACAACTGGGGTATGTAGTTGTCTCACCTTGCTATCTTAAGATGAATGCACTAACTGTAAGTCTCTCTGGATAAGAGCGTCTGCTGAATGACTAACATGTAAAAATGATTTTGAATTGAGCATATGAACTGATTCTGTACACACTCTGACCTCTATGTATCCTTTGACCCCTGTAGTGGGTTCCAGAGATCTCCCATCACTGTCCTCGTACACCCTTCCTGTTGGTGGGCACCCAGGTGGATCTGAGGGATGACAGCAACACTGTGGAGAAGCTGGCCAAGAACAAACAGCGGCCCCTGTCCCCTGAGAGCGGAGACAAGCTGGCCCGGGACCTCCGGGCCGTCAAATATGTGGAGTGCTCCGCCCTCACGCAGGTAAGGGGCCAAGGATAATGTTACATGGTTAGAGGGGAAAAGGGCTGATAAGGACCCATGATGGCTGAAACATTGCTGTACTTCACAAAATAGGTTAGAATACATTTATAAACCATGAAAAGTCTATGTAAACTCTCCCTCTTTCCTCTCTCTCTCAGAGGGGGCTGAAGAACGTGTTTGACGAGGCCATCCTGGCAGCTTTGGAACCTCCTGAGACTAAATCCAAGAAACGCTGTGTCCTGTTATAAAGGGAGGAGGAGAGAAGGAGCGGTAGAGGGGCAGGGTTAAGAATGGGCGAGTTGGTTACAATTAAGAGAAGCAGATCAACAGCTTGAAAAAGGACAGAAAGAGTGAAAAGGAAGGAGATGAAATGGCATCGAGACTCCAATACATTCATGCACTGTGCCTTCTTAATATGTATTGAAAAATGGAGAGGAGAGCGATTTGGTCTTTCAAGTAAAGAATACAAGAGGGGAAGGAATCAACAGAGCTTTCATCTAGTCTCCTTCTCCAGATACACTTTAGAAATCTGCAGTGTTTACCCTAACATTACTTCGGTGGGGCGGGCTCTCCTACCTGCCTGTCATGTTGCCTTTGTGCCTAGCTGAAATGAAATAAATACCTTGGGGAAACACTTAATTGACATTGTTTTCTTTTGTTGCTACTTTGAGGAGGGAGGGAGAGAACACAAGAGTTATTTCCACTCCCGACCAGGCTAGCATGCTAGAATGGTCACTTTTCCTTTTGGGACACACCAAGTGCATTTTCGCCTCAGATTTGACTGTACTCTGCAGGCGACACAGAAAACTGAATTGATATTATTTTTTATCTCTTTGTGTCATGTATGATGTATTCATTTTATGATTTTCTTTGGGGAAATTCTTAGCGTACATTATATTTTTTTGTTGCGTAATAAAAAAAGTTTTTTGCTTGACTACCAACGTGATTGGTTGATAGTATAACAAATTCAACTGTAATATTTTGAATAGCTGAACTTAATCTTGATAAAAACAATGATGGTGAGATTATAACCGTTTCCTAGTCAACTTCTGGATGTTTGTAATTGCAGAATGTTTGTAATAAAATAGTTGAACTGACACAGTTGGTCATTGAGTTAGTGTGTAATTCTTAATGTTTCACGTGATGCTATACAGCACACATCATAGAAGAAACTGTAGTCAAAACAAGTTTATTTAACCAAGTCGACTGCAGAACACGAGCAACATGCATCACAATTGTTTTATTAGTGTTGGACTAAAGCAACATGGATGCAGACGGACTGGGGGGAGAGGACAGGTATTCTCACTGGTAGAATCTGAGGGGTAGGAGGAGGGGCCACAGGATGATTGATGCACAAATAAATAAAAGAATAGTGTCAAAAGACTCATAAATAGAGTAAATATATAAAGACTGCAACTACCTACTACACTGAAATCAAAAGACTCATAAATACAGTAAATATATGAAGACTGCAACTACCTACTACACTGAAATCAAAAGACTCATAAATACAGTAAATATATGAAGACTGCAATTACCTACTACACTGAAATCAAAAGACTCATAAATACAGTAAATATATGAAGACTGCAACTACCTACTACACTGAAATCAAACTGATTTAAGAAAAGGGCTGTAATAATTTCCCTGTTAGTGGTTAATTTCGGCTTTAAATGCTTTGTCAGTTTAAGTTAATTGTGTGTGCTCGCTGTAGGCTGTGTGCCATTATGATCTAGACAATCACCTACACAGTGTAGGACACTGACTTGCAATGCTGCATCATCCTTTTAGGTTGAAAGAGCACATCATGAGTGTAATATGTTCAGTGGTAGTGTTAATATTGCTCTATGCAGGGAGTTTCCTTTCTCCATGCTTGTTAGTATCTCTCTACTTTCTGGCATTAGAGGTAATGGGTGAGGTCATTCCACCCTTCCCTTGCAGAGGTTTCTGTCATGCGTAGGTCCTCACTCTCATAATGCACTGGCTTATACTATCCACACGGCCAGAGTCAGGTCAACTTTGTAGAACATGTCATCAGTGTTATATAATTTTTAGAAATTGAACTAGGAAAGTCAGTTAAGAACAAATTATTTTTTTCAATGACAGCCTAGGAACAAAGTTCTGCCTTGTTCAGGGGCAGAACGACAGATTTGTACCTTGTCAGCTCGGGGGTTTGAACTTGGAACCTTTCGGTTACTAGTCCAATGCTCTAACTAGGCTACGCTGCCACCCCGTAATAATAATGGATAAGGAAAATAAAGTCTTGACCCGATTTCCCAAAATGTTATTCCGCTACCAAATATGTTTTTTTTTAAATGTATATGAACCTCAATTTAATTATAGCTATTCTCATTTACAGAAAGTGAATAGATCAATTGATAGTGACAGAGTCACACATTGTATAAGATTACTTCCCAAGCAAAGTCCAATTTCTTTGACTCCTTGACTTTAGGTCATAACTCAGATTCTGAATGTCATAGAGACAAACCAAAGATATTCCCAGAGTCGCATCTTCCTTGGGAATTTTACCCCTTGTTTCTAGCCTAAAGCATCACATATTTATGTGTTGTTTTAGGTGTAAACAATAAAATAAAAAAATACCCCTTATGTCAAGGGAGGTCCTGTCCCCCCCAAAGAAACATTGGCGCCTCCTAGGTTGGGAACCCTGATTCTAGAGTGTCTGGTCCACAGGAGGTTGGTGGCACCTGAATTGGGGAGGGCAGGCTCGTGATAATGGCTGGAGCGGAATTAGTGGACTAGTATAAAATACATCAAACACATGCCATTCCATTTACTTTGGTCCAGCCATTATTATGAACCGTCCTCCCCTCAGCAGCCTCCACTGGTCTGGTCATTGCAGTGTTCCAGAATGTCTGGGTACTGTTGTGTTCTAGAGTGTCTGGACAGTGTTGTGTCTGGGTAGTGTTCTAGAGTGTCTGGACAGGTGTAAGGTTCTTGTGTGTCTTCTCAGTGCACTGGGTTCTGCATAGACTGGGTTCACTCTCGGCAGGTGTGGATCATCACTGTGTTCTTGCACTGCTGGCAGCGGACCGAGCAGCACCAGGAGAACTTACAGGAGCAGCGCTGCACCATCTCAGCCCGGCCCGCCCGGTACCCTGGCCCACAACACACCAACTCACAGCCATCTGGGGCCAGCCGGGAGGTGCCTGGGAGGGGAGGATGTAGACGAGGTAGAGAAAAGGAAATAAGGATGTGAACATACAAAACAGCTTTATCCCAGTGCTGCTGATGTGACTGAATCTCACCGTTACAGCGTCGGCCGGCTGTCCCTGGGATCCCATTGCTGGGGTCGAGACGGCAGAAGTCTGGAGAGACAGCGAGGTACACCAGGTCCCTGGCGGCGGGAGGTTTGACCTGGGGGTCCCGGGGCAGCAGGGCTGTCCTGGAGCCGATACGGGACAGACGCACCTGGGTGAGTGGGGGTATTTGTTGAATGTTAGAGATTTTGAAAAGACCGGAAGCAGTAAAAAACACTAATTTCCAATGGTTTGTCACCTATTAAATGAATAATGAAGATGATATCCCAAATATATGGTTGTACCTCTGTGGCTCCATCAAAGCGTTCCTTCAGCACTGCGCCGACGCGCCGAAATGGGGGCATGACTTTCCAGCAGGTCCTCAGCTCACAGGATCCCGAGACACCATGACATTTACACTCCACCTGCATGTTATGGAGAATAGCCTGGGGATGGAGGAATGTAAAAGAACAATCAGGAAGTCAAAGGAAATGAGGAAAAAAGATAATAGAAGTGAAGATTGATGATGTCATCAGAGTGCCCCACCGCCACCAACCTTCCGTCCAGCCTCGTTGTTATGGACATTCATGAGGGGTCGCCCTGCCGACATCCCCTTGGCACGCTCCGTCTCATCCACGAAGGTCTGGGAGAAGGCCACACCATATGACAGGTTATCACTGCACCCAGACCACTGGAAACCTGCAGGACAGACAGAAAGATGTTGATAGCATCTGCACATTTTCCAGCTATGTATTTCAAGACAATAGAGACAAAGTTTAACTGACAGACAGCAAGAGAGACAGACCTATAGACCGATGTCTAGACACAAGCGTAGACAGAGGATCAGAGGTCCACACCGCAGACTCACCCTCGGGACTGACCCCTCTGACCTTCCTGTCGCAGCCACACCGCTCTAGCTCCCCCCGGCTGCAGCCTCGCGTCACTGCAACTGCCACCGCCGCCGAGGACAGGGCGTGCACAAAGGCTGCCTCACGGGTGCCTGGTTTATAGAAGAGTTCAAGACAGCAATGGACTAATTTATCATGTCAACACCTGTCCTTAGTCCTTCTGATTTCAGCCATGTGGAATGAACGGCTTCTCTGTTACCAGCATGTAATGACTGTGGTACAACCACAGATTTCCAGTGGTAACTAGAGAGGCCCTGCTGTCCTCACCTTGGCTCATGACTCTACCGAACACGTTGACTCCACGTGGGGTGGTGGAGCAGTTCCAACGGCGATTACGAAACTGGTGCTGGCACTGACCCGACCAACAGCCAAGCCAATGGGACCAAGGGTTCAGGGTTCAAATAGACAGGCAGATAGACATTTTACATAGGTGCTGAGGAGAGTGAACTTTGCTCAAACTGGTGCAACTGTTTAATACTTTACTGAGTACAGATGAGGGAGATGTTAATGATGCTGGATAAAGTGGAAGAAGATGATCCATAATTATAATAATAAATACAAATGGCTGATCTTAAAAAACTCTTCCCCATGGACTTTACTACTTTTGTAACACAACCGATGACAGTTCTGCCCCAGGCTCATACCTCCTCTATGACCATCTCGGCTGCCTTGCGCACAGACTCCATGACCTCTCCCCGCGCCCTGCACACCCCCACCTGCCCCACGGACAGTCCCCTCAGCCGCCCACAGGGGGCAGCACCCGACACGGGCCGCGAGCGCGGCATCCTCGCCAGGGAGCTGAGGGAGAGGGGAAGATGCAGGGCAGAGAGGACAAGAGAAAGACAAGTAGACCAAAGGGACAGAGAAGACACAGTGAAGGGAGGGAGAGAGAGGACAAGAGAAAGACCAGTAGACCAAAGGGACAGAGAAGACAGTGAAGGGAGGGAGAGAGAGGACAAGAGAAAGACCAGTAGACCAAAGGGACAGAGAAGACACAGTGAAGGGAGGGAGAGAGAGGACAAGAGAAAGACCAGCAGACCAAAGGGACAGAGAAGACACAGTGAAGGGAGGGAGAGAGAGGACAAGAGAGAAAAGGTCAGCAAGGGAGAGACAAAGAGAGAAAGGGGAGCGACAGAAAGAGATTTAGAGGCACGTCACCATCTTTTAAAAGTTATAGCATGACAAACAAACTCTCTCTTTCTCTCCCTCCCAGAACGCCAGACTTACAGCCAGTTGGTTGCCATGGTCGGGTGGGTTGCCCATAGCAACAGCAGGAGGAGTTGTGCCGTGAGATTGACAGCGGAGACAGTTGGCATCAGACTGTCTGTCTGTCCGTCTCCGCGGGTCAGTGAGTGTCCTTGGGCGGCAGTCTGCCCGTTTCCACAGTTATGCCTCGTTGTCCGTCAGTGTGTCAGTTAGTTCTATCTTTCTGGTTCCGAGCTTGGGGATGATCCCCTCATATCTGCAGATAGGAGAAGGTCGACCTGGTTAGTTAAGTAATGTGTTCTGTCGGAGAAGCTCATCTCTCCCTCTTACAACTTATTCACAACCATCAGGTCTGTGATCAAGACTGTAGATGAGGGTGCTATTTCATTTTATTTGAAAAATGCTATATATAATACATAACAAGTTCTCTGGATGAGTACAGCTTAGTAATAAACGTGGGTTCTTACCAGTTCATGTCCAGCACTGTCCAGTAGTTTTTCTCTTTGGAAATGTGTCTGACCAGATTGAAAATCAAATCCAATTTCTCAGTGAACGGTATCAATGTTATAGATGAACAATTTCCACCTCTGTGATAGCAGAAACATGCCTATAGGAAGGTATTGTCATGTAAAGTTACCCAGGTACACGTCTAAAAACAACTAAATAAAAAAATAAAAAAGGTCATATCCAAATAGTATGGTTCTTGACCAAATAAAATGACTTTTTAGAATAATTTGGCAGATAGTGATCAAAATGATGACACTTTTTGTTTGTCTGATTCCCCTCTATCTCTCTCTCTCTCTCTAGAAAATGTAACACAAAGAACAAAAGTGAGGGAAACTCAACATCCAAAAGAGCCCCTAAGATTTCGATAGGTAAATATGTAAAAAAGCATTTTTCCTCTCTGCTGTTTGTCCCTTGGTTGCTTCCCCTCTTAAGAAAACGAATGTGTGTCCAGTCCCGTAAAAGACCGAAAGAAAGAGTGAGAATGGTGAGATGGCAGTGATGGGTTATAAAGGAGGGAGAGAGTGAGGGAGGCAGGGAGGGAGAGAGTGAGGGAGGCAGGGAGGGAGAGAGTGAGGGAGGCAGGGAGGGAGAGAGAGAGAGAAGAGATGTAGGGAGGGGACACTGTGTAATGGTTACACTACAGTATATTAACATTGACACAGATGAATGGCATGGGCTCCGCTGTGCATGTTAAGCACAAGACATAATATGTGACCCGGACCGTGTGTGTGCGCGTGCACGTACGTTTGTGCATGTGTTTGTCCGTGTGTACCCACCAGTTTCCCAGAACTTTAAAAGCACCTGTCAGGATATGTCTCTGTTCATTCAGTGGCCCTAGCTACAGGTTCTCAATGATGCTACATTGTGTGTTTGACTGAAGCGTGCAGTGGTTACAGTGGCCTGTATGAAATACCCAGCAGAAGATGAAGGACCCTGGGACTAAACACCTCCCTCTGCAACTGGACTTCCTGACGGGCTGTCCCCAGGTGGTAATCGTAGGAATTAACACATCCGCCACGATGATCCTCTACACGGGGGCTCCTCAGGGGTGCGTGTTCAGTCCCCTCCTGAACTCCCTGTTCACTCATGAATGCACGGCCAGGCACGACTCCAACATCATCATTAAGTTTGACACAACAATGGTAGGCCTGATCACAGACAACGATGAGACAGCCTATATGGAGGAGGTCAGAGACCTGATCGTGTGCTGCAAGGACAACAACCTCTCCCTCAACGTGATCAAGACAAAAGAGATGATTGTGGACTACAGGACAAGGAGGTCCGAGCACGCCCCCATTCTCATCAACGGGGCTGTAGTGGAGCAGGTTGAGAGCTTCAAGTTCCTTGGCGTCCACATCACCAACAAACTAGCATTGTCCAAGCAAACAAAGACAGTCGTGAAGACGGCACGACAAAACCTATTCCCCCTCAGGAGACTAAAAAGATTTTACAGCTGCACCATTGAGCGCATCCTGATCTGGGTTGCGTCACTGCCTGGTATGGCAACTGCTCAGCCACTGACCCGCAAGGCACTACAGAGGGTAGTGCGTATGGTCCAGTACATCACCGTGGCCAAGATTCCTGCCATCCAGGACACCTATACCAGGCGGTGTCAAAGGAAGGCCCTAAAAATTGTCAAAGACTCCAGCCACTGTAGTCATAGACTGTTCTCTCGGCTACTGGATGGCAAGCGGTACCGGAGCGCCATGTCTAGGTCCAAGAGGCTTCTAAACAGCTTCTACCCCCAAGCCATAAGACCCCTGAACAGCTAATCAAATGGCTACCCAGACTATTTGCATTGCTCCCCCCCCCCTTACTTTGCTGTTACTCTCTGTTATTATCTATGCATAGCCATTTTAATAACTCTACCTACATGTACATAATTACCTAAGTTACCTCGACACCGGTGCCCCCGCACATTGACACATTGACTCTGTACCCCCTGTATAGAGCCCCATTATTGTTATTAACTGCTGCTCTTTAATTATTTGTTATTCTTATCTCTTACTTTTTGGGGGGTATTTTCTTAAAACTGCATTGGTTAAGGGCTTGTAAGTAAGCATTTCACTGTAATACACCTGTTGTATTCGGCGCATGTGACAAATAACATTTGGTTTGATATAGAGATGACTACACCCACCCCTCGTCCAGGAATTGCGACACTGTTTTTTTGTGTATATATGTATGTGAGAAAGTGTCTTACCTAATGTTTAATCTTCCCAAACTTTGTTGCTCTTTTTACGAGTTCCCCACACCCCTCTTCTATCTCCCCCGTACTTGCCCTCTCCTTCGGTCTTTCTCTGCCTCTCTATATTGTCTTAGAAGAAGGGGTGACATTTAGACAAGGGGAAGAAAGCACACTGGCGACAAATATTGGAACTGAGGCAAATAAATCACGAAAGTGGAGGGGAGGGAGGGATGGAGTGAGGGATGAAGAGAAACTACTGGGGTGTTAAACTGAGGTTAAGGGTAAATGGAAAGGGGGCAGAAAGGAACATTCAGGGATGTAGAGTAGAGGGAAACTCTGATATTAGAGTTCAGGGAGAGGGGTTGGTGCTCCCTTATGGTCCTGTACAGCACTCTGTGTGTGCGTGCGTGCGTAGGGATACCCCTGCTGCTGGAGCGTATTCCGGCCCAGTGCTGGAACACCTGAGTTAACTCATTTATTACTTGTGTTAGATCTCCAGTAGTTGATTTAGGTGTTTTAGTGCTAGGTAGTAACAACAACCTGCACACTTTGGCTGTCCAAGGATGGGATTGGTAGCCTATGCCCATCACTTCTACACCTATCTAATTAATCTAATAGTGCTGAACAGTGTTTGGTTAACTCGTTGAAAGAGGTGTATGAGGCCCTTGTTGCCCACCTGACCCCTGCCCTACGACCTATAATAATGGCATGGCATACCATAGTCCACCTGAACCCAATGACACGAGGCCCTCTCCAAACAAACAAATAAATAACCTAATTCTGGGTTGGCTCCACCTCCCCCCTCCCACCTCCTCAAACCTCTCTCTCTCTCCGTTTGAACAGTCCCTCCCTCTGTTTCCCTCCTCCCTCCTCCCACCTCTCCAAACCTCTCTCTCTCTCCGTTTGAACAGTCCCTCTTTCTGTTTCCCTCCTCCCTCCCACCTCCTCAAACCTCTCTCTCTCTCTCTCCGTTTGAACAGTCCCTCTCTCTGTTTCCCTCCTTCCTCCCACCTCCCCAAACCTCTCTCTCTCTCTCCGTTTGAACAGTCCCTCTCTCTGTTTCCCTCCTCCCTCCTCCCATCTCCTCAAACCTCTCTCTCTCTCCGTTTGAACAGTCCCTCTCTCTGTTTCCCTCCTCCCTCCTCCCACCTCCTCAAACCTCTCTCTCTCTCCGTTTGAACAGTCCCTCTCTCTGTTTCCCTCCTCCCTCCTCCCATCTCCTCAAACCTCTCTCTCTCTCCGTTTGAACAGTCCCTCTCTCTGTTTCCATCCTCCCTCCCACCTCCTCAAACCTCTCTCTCTCTCCGTTTGAACAGTCCCTCTCTCTGTTTCCCTCCTCCCTCCCACCTCCCCAAACCTCTCTCTCTCTCCATTTGAACAGTCCCTCTCTCTGTTTCCCTCCTCCCTCCCACCTCCCCAAATCTCTCTCTCTCTCTACGTTTGAACAGTCCCTCTCTCTGTTTCCCTCCTCCCTCCCACCTCCCCAAACCTCTCTCTCTCTCCGTTTGAACAGTCCCTCTCTCTGTTTCCCTCCCCCCTCCCACCTCACCAAACCTCTCTCTCTCTCCGTTTGAACAGTCCCTCTCTCTGTTTCCCTCCCCCCTCCCTCCTCCCACCTCCCCAAACCTCTTTCTCTCTCCGTTTGAACAGTCCCTCTCTCTGTTTCCCTCCTCCCACCCACCTCCTCAAACCTCTCTCTCTCTCTCCGTTTGAACAGTCCCTCTCTCTGTTTCCCTCCTCCCACCCACCTCCTCAAACCTCTCTCTCTCTCTCCGTTTGAACAGTCCCTCTCTCTGTTTCCCTCCCCCCTCCCACCTCACCAAACCTCTCTCTCTCTCCGTTTGAACAGTCCCTCTCTCTGTTTCCCTCCCCCCTCCCTCCTCCCACCTCCCCAAACCTCTCTCTCTCTCTGTTTGAACAGTCCCTCTCTCTGTTTCCCTCCTCCCACCCACCTCCTCAAACCTCTCTCTCTCTCTCCGTTTGAACAGTCCCTCTCTCTGTTTCCCTCCTCCCTCCCACCTCCCCAAACCTCTCTCTCTCTCTCCGTTTGAACAGTCCCTCTCTCTGTTTCCCTCCCCCCTCCCACCTCCCCAAACCTCTCTCTCTCTCTCCATTTGAACAGTCCCTCTCTCTGTTTCCCTCCTCCCTCCCACCTCCCCAAACCTCTCTCTCTCTCCGTTTGAACAGTCCCTCTCTCTGTTTCCCTCCTCCCTCCATTCTTTAAACTCTACTCCATGTCGTATTCCTCCTTTTTGTCCGTCCATTTCTCCCAGTGACGTCTTCCTCTGTATCCCTCAGCAATGCCATGGCGATGGGCTCGCCACTGTCACGTCCAGCGCCTCCGTTGTGCTCATCCCTCCGTCCCTTCACCCCTCTCTCGTAAATAACATCCCCTCAATTTATTTGTCTTTCCTCCCGTTGGAGCTCTTTTTATCATCATAGATGGCCTCACTTACGCTCTGATTGCCTATAGTCACGTTGCAGGTGACTACCTCAACACCTGTGCCTATTTAGTAGTTTGTGTAACTTCTTAGAGGTTTCCTAACATCCAGGTGGGTGGTGGTGGTGCAGTCAGAGGTGTTATGCACGGCGCACCTCAAAGGGCCAACTGTGGCCAAATTCAATATCTTTGAATTAATTCTGTGTATAAAAAACTATATCTTGGATACTTTTATCTTACAAAGAAATACAACTGATGGGGCATGAGTACACATTGGTGGTGGATATTGGCGTGAGTTCCAGTGCTTTGAGCATTGAAAAAGTGCTATATAAATTCAGCCCTATAGCATTATGATGTAGCTAGTATAACAGGTAGGGCTGCGCTGCCACTCCATCCAGATATCTGTACCGTATTGTTATCTCATAGTGTGCTGATTATTACTGGATGGCCAGCTGACCTCAATCCCCCATGGTCACACTTGGTAACCATGAACTCTATCGCAAAGCCTTCTCTTAGGTTATTATGGGATGGAAATGTGATCCCTCCTTTTTTTGGCCCTTTCTGGTGGTAACTCTTTCTCCTTGTGTCTCTGTATCTGTCTTTGTTTCTGTCTTTGTCTCTCTCTCCCTCTCCCCCTCTCTCTCTCTCTCTCCCCCTTTCTCTCTCTCTCTCTCTCTCTCTCTCTCTCTCTCTCTTTCTCTCTCTCTCTCTCTCTCTCTCTCTCTGTCTCTCTCTCTCTCTCTCTCTCTCCCTCTCACTCTCCCTCTCTCTCTCTCTCTCTCTCTCTCTCTCTCTCTCTCTCTCTCTCTCTCTCTCTCTCTCTTCCCCCCCTCCCCCCCAGGGGAAATGCTAGCTGTTTTCTCAGCCTGAGTATGAACAAAGCAGTCATATCTGACTTAGACGCTACCATTTACTGTAAAGGCACACCCACCGGAGAGAGAGGTTTCTTCTGAAGCTACCCATTTCCATTGTAAGGACAGGGGCTGAATAGTAAATTAGTACTGCTGAATGTACTACCATAAGAAAGTGTGCTTGCGCTCATAACGTGTTTCTGTGCATGGGTGGTGGTGAAGGGAGCTGTGAATATTATGGGATGGATGTGTTAGAGGGGTGGGGGGGTGAGCAGCAGATGTGTGGAGGTGGGGGCAGTGTGTGAGGCTCTGAATATTATGGGATAGATACGTTGTTAGGCGGTGGGTGGGTGTGTGGGTGGGGTGGGGTGCCGGTGGCTGTGAGAGAAAGGGAGGGGATTGTGAGTATTATGGGATAGAGAGGTTGACAGGCAGAGGCCTGAGAGGGGGAAGCTAGGGGAGAGTGTGTGGGTTGTGCGGGTATGGGGGGATAAGAGTGGAATGTGTGTGCGTGTGTGTGTGTAGGGTGCTATGAATACTATGGGATTCAGGTGTTATGAAACGGAAGGTGGGGTGTGTGGTTTTGGGGGGGTAACAGAACATCCAATCGCAGACATTGGGGCTTGGGGTCGTGGCGAGGGGAAATGTTATGAGGTGTGCAGTCAGAAAGACAGAGAGAGTAATGGCTCACTACACCTGGGCTGGACACACTGGCAGACAGGTGTAGAGAGACATTGCGTTCCCTCCAGGTTTGGTGTGGCAACTCCTTTTGAACAATAACAGTCCTACCTGGAAGACATACACTGTACAGCTAAACAATAAAAACAATGTGAATTTCAAATGACCATTACCCCAGTAGAAACATACCTAATTAAATCCCACCCAGGCAGAGATCATTCTGGTGTAGGGCCTCTTGCTTCCAGGGCACAGTCAGTGCACTTGACCTGTAGAGGGAGTAGGATCCCAGGCTATTTAGCACCAGAAGACATATCTACTGGATAGGTGTTTGTTCTACGTTTTTAAGGATCTGTCTGTCTGTCTGCCTGTCTGTTTGCCTGCCTGTCCGTCTGTCCGTCCGTCCATTTTTTGTCTGTATGCCTATGTGTGTGTGCCGCGTGTGCCATTTGTGTGTGTGTCGTGGGTGCCATTTGTGTGTGTGTCGTGGGTGTGTCTAACCCCCCCCCCCCCTGTCTAGCAGTGTGTTCCTTCATTATCCCAGCTGTCATCACTTGTCTGTCTACCTGTCTGACTTCAGACCTCCTCCTTTGCCCCCAATCCCTCCCTAACCTTCATCTCCAGGGGTTGGCTCAGAGGGCTACTATACATAGGTGCATCTCAATAGTCTAAAAAGGTCTCTTCTCCTAATCTCTGCACTGACCTGAAAATAGGATAGGTGAAAGCAATGTACTGTAGGTGCATACTAAGGAGTTTCTCTCACCTGTCCATTTCTTGCACATCAATGCAGATCAAGGAAAGAAGACAGACTAGAAGGCACACTAGACTATTTACATGTTCCCTTTTATGGTCAGCAGGCTCCTATTACAGAGATATAGTATTATGGGATGTTGTGCCGCTGTGATTCAGAAGGGGTGGGGAATATGGAGGGGGAAGGACAGAGGAAGGTTTACCCCCCCCCCCCACTAACCAAATTGTGATTGGTTGATACAGGGTCCCCCCCCACCCTCCTCAATCTCCATAGTGACAGAGCACAGGAGAGAAAGAAGGTGAGAGAGTGAGTTTATTCTGTGGGTTTGGCTCAGTAGCTTTTAGGAACTGATTTCCTACGCATTTTCACCTGTTATTATCAGGGGAATAAAACATGAAAGGTAGAACCAAAAGATACAAGTGTAAATAGCAACAATTGTATTGTCTTTGTCTACTTATTTCCTCTGGAAAAAAAGCAGGATATAAACTTTACAGTGGTGCAAAAGCCTGGTTGATATGCCCATAATGTACTACTGATAAATCAATATCAGCGATACAGTAACAAAGTCACAAAATGAACATGTTTGGTTTCAGGAACCCTGGGCCAGGAAAAATGTAGTTGCAGAAACCTGACGGGGATGGTGAGAGAGGGAGGTAAGAAATTCACCCACACACACACACACACACACACACTACAACATGATACCATTATATTGTCTGTCATCTAGAAAATGCCACCCCATAAGGACAGAGTCCAACCATTCAGAGTGATGCATGACAGTCCACAGTCGTTCCATGTAAACACAATGCATCCATCACACATATCCCAGATGACTTGATTCTCATCACTGATTCAGTCCTAACACATTAGGGTATAAATCAATCAATCGATCAAATCTAATTGATAAAGGCTTTTTTTTTTTATACATCTGCAGTTGTCACAAGGTGTTTTAAATGTTTCTGTCTACAGGGCTCCTGAGTGGCGCAGCAGTCTAAGGCACTGCATCTCAGTGCTAGAGGCATCACTACAGAACCTGGTTAGATTCCAGGCTGTATTACAACCGGTCGTGATTGGGAGTCCCATAGGGCTGCACACAATTGGCCCAGCGTAGCCCGGGTTAGCGTTTGGCTGGGGTAGGCCGTCATTGTAAATAAGAATATGTTCTTAACTGACTTGCCTAGTTAAATAAAGGTTCAATAAAATATAAAAGGAACATGCTGATGCTGTCAGGTATTGTGTTTGTAAACACGGCATCAAAACATTAACATCCCTGGTCAATGCAATCTACTGACCATCTGTTGCACAATTCAAGTCTGAATGCATCTGTGTATACTTTAGATCTGTGGTATCCAACCTGTTTCAGCTACTGTACCACCAGCTGAATTTTGCTCTGCCCGGAGTACCCCATCATGTGCATTTTTCCAGTAGGCCTATGGTCTGATGAGTCTTCTGAGCGACATGGTCGATGTCTTTCATGTCCGAGTCCCCCAGCAGCTGAGTCAAGCTCTTGGGCTGATGAGCACCCCCTGTGGATAGGCCAGGTACCCTCAGGAGTCCTAGTACCCCTGGTTGGGAAAAACTGCTTTAGATGCTCTTCTATATGGTTGAATTCTCTGTGGCGGTCAATGCAATGTTGACCCTGTTTCACATTCTAGTTTCCTCTACCCTGTCCACAGCACTGCATGCTGTGAGGGCTATGGGGACAATAGACCCGAACTGTACTGTGCCATCCCATAAGTTGTTCTGTTGAGTCCAGAGACAGGTGCCTAACATGTGACACAGCAGTCCATCATTGACACAAGCAGTACATGTTTCTGGTATCCCTGTGGGTCCCAAACAATTACATGTGTGTGGCAAACCTATTGTGTTGTGGTGTGTATTTAAGACTATGCCATGTGTACCATGTACTTCAGTACCGTTGGCCTAGAGTTATTCCCATGCAAGTGTTATAAAGCAGTCCTATACTGTGAGTGCAGTCTGTAAGTACGCACAGTGGTAGCCTAGCCTACGTGTGGGCTTCCATAGGTCTTCTGGGTGCAGTGGTAGACATGCCAGGAGGACAGTCTGTGAATATTATGGTCTGTCACCAGTGGCCTAGAGTTTCCCTGGAGACCATGTGACTGGTATTTTTTCTCCTGTCTTTTTAGGAGTTGTGTTTATTATGGGATGTTGGTGGCTGGAGTATTATGGTCTGTCAGAGAGAGGGCGGGAGGAGGAGTGTCTCCATGACAACGGGGTTGCTAAGGGGCTGGGACTGAAGGGAAAGGGTGTGTGTGCAGTAGAAGTGTATGAGTGTGTGTGTGTGTGTGTGTGTGTAGAGGGGGGAGGTGCGTGAAGGCTGAGTATTATGGTCTGTCCGTTGCGAGGTAACTATGCAGAGTTGTGTGAGTGTTACAGAACGCCGAGGGAGGGGGGATTATTCTGGGATGTCTGCCCCCTTTGTGTGTTTGTGAGGATGTTAGCTAAGCTCTGCTAGCCACTGAGGCTGGGGGAGAGAAGGGGGACGGAGTGTGCAACGTGTTTTACGGGGTCATTAACGACATATTTTACTGGATATTGTTGCTCATTAATTTATATTAAAGACTAATACCATTGCTGAGAGACAATTATTACACGAAGGAAACCCAAATCTAACAGGGACTACAGTAAGTTTCTCAAAAGTCTTAGGGGTTTCACTTGAACCCTGACGGTAACTGTAACTTTGCCTAAATTGAGTTTGTATCGCGAGTGGGGCAGTATTGCAGAGTACTATAATGAACCTTTCTATTCAATACACGATGATTGACGGGTGTCCATTGCTACAGCTTCCTGTGCGGTGTGGACAGAGGCATGCCAATATAAAACAAATGTTTTTCGATGTAATAAGATAGTTAACATGTCACACCGTGACCTGTCACTGTAATAAATACTTATTATTATTCGAGAAATACCAATAGGATTGCTAATTCAAGCCAAGGTTTTTTTTTCTTCTTACAGCGACCCCCCTCCCCAGGACACCCCCGTTCCATTCTCCACCACCCACACGTCATTTGCCCTCCTCCCTCACCAGATCGGACCGGGTTCGGTGGAGGGATTAGCTCGCTTTTAATTTAAATTCATTATTATTGAAATATGTCGGGAAGCGAGGACGAGAGGGAAGACTTGGAACCTACAGGACTTGCACATGGTAAGACATGGTCAGCGATCTATTTTTTTCAAGCTTGCAGGTTGGTAACGTTAGTTAAGGTTACGTTAGCTAGTTAGCTAGCTGATTTGCTAGCTACTCTAGTCTGGTGCTAGTAGTGACACTTTACATTAGGCAGCCCAGTTCGCTAGCTAGCCGAATGTTTTTCTTCTACACTAGCTGGCAAACTTGATAGCACGCTAGCTAGTTACCAATAGAGAGTGCGTAAATATTTGCACTGTCAATGCATGCGTGTTGTTGTTAGAAGTTACGTCCACGACCATTTGCAGGCAGTCACACGAGTCATGCCTCTGTTTGGTACTGAGCTGGCAACTGGCGTGCAGTGCATATCTTTATATCAAAATGTATCCAAAACACTGTCAATAAAGCTTGTCTGGAGTTGACAGTTTTAGAATTTTATACAAATCCCTCGGTATTCTATGAATATTGTTTTAAATTAATATATATATATATATATAATATATATATATATATATATATAATATACAATATTGTCTCAATCAAGTATGCATTATATTCAATCAATTCCTGTGCCCTTTCCATCTGCAGATGAGGGGGAACCAGAAGACGCTGTGTCTGACGTCGAGGTCCCCACCAAGTCAAAGAAGAAGAAGAAAGCCAAGAAGAGCCGTGAGAGCAGGATCAGCAAGAGACCAAGACCTGTCAGAGAGGTAGGATGGGCATCATCCTTCCTTACATGAAGTATCCTAGTTACTGATATCAGGGATTGCTCCAAGGAAGTTGGGAGGGAAGAATGCATTTTGAAGTATAATAATAACAATACAGATAGCCCCTAGCCTTTGACCCTTTTGACCTGGCCTTAGTATAGATTTTCATCATTTGTGAGATTTTTTTCTTCATATTTGCATCTATGTTGACTCATTTTGTTTCCTCTCAGGAGGTGCCAGTCAGCTCACCAGAACCCTTCATAGCAGTAGAGCAAGCAGCGAGGGAGGAGGAAGAGGGAGGAGGAGGTAGAGCCAGGTCAGAAAGCGAGGGAAGTGATTACGCCCCGAGGGGGAAGAAGAAGAAGCGCTCCAGCTCCTCCAAAGACAAGAAGAAGGGAGGGACGAGTGGAGAGAAGGAGAAAGGAGGAGGAGGCTCATCCAGCTCCAAGAGTAAACGCAAAGAACCAGAACTAGAGAAAGATGAGGATGATGAGGAGGATGATGATGAAGATAGCCAGGTGAGGATGAAGGCTACGAGGATGTGGGTGGTGCAGGTGGGGTGAACAAGGGAGTCGTTGGAGCTGTTCTTTGTTTTGATTTGAAGCAGCCCCTGCAATGCACTTAATGACCCTGTTGGCTCAGTGACCCTGAATGCAATGCCCCCTCTCCAGGAGCCCAAGAGCTCGACTCAGCTGCTGGAGGACTGGGGCATGAAAGACATCGACCATGTCTTCACTCAGAAGGACTACACCACCATCACCAACTACAAGGCCTTCAGCCAGTTTGTCAGGTTAACACACCTCTCTCACGTCTCATGTTTTCTACTTGTTTTTTGCTATTCTCCTTCTATTTCCACTGTAGCGGGTTTCAATACCACTTCACCTGGAAAGCGCAGCTTTTGTGGATCGGAGGAGAAAGTTACTTCATATCTGTGTGTGACTGAGCTAGCTACAACCAGTCTGAAACTGCCCCTACTTCTACCCCGAACTGAAACTAACAGCAGGCATAAAAATACGCTTGAAAGGAGTCCCCACATCTGTTTTTCAGAGCAAATGGAAGTTATGTTGAAAATACTGTATCCCTGAAAACCGCAAACATCCACTTTCTGCCGGCTCCCCGTAGAGTGCCCCAAACTTAACCTCTGCCTCTCCTTTGCCCTCACTTCCCCAGACCCCTCATCGCAGCCAAGAACCCCAAGATCGCTGTGTCCAGGATGATGACTCTGATGATGGCCAAGTGGAGGGAGTTCAGCACCAACAACCCTCTGAAGGTAACACAACCCAATACAAGGCATTGCTATTACATGACATTACATTGCTATAACATGACATTACATTGCTATTACAATACCTTACAAATGTATTTTGACAATGATTGCATGTTCTTTATAGCAAAGGTCCTGATTACCATGCTGCCTTGTCTAACCCTCTGTAGGGCTGTGCCAGTGCCAACGCAGCCCTGGCAGCTGCCAACGTGGCTGCGGCCGTGGAAAGCATGGTGGTGGCAGGGACAGAGGCAGGAGGGGATACAGGGGCGGGGGGTAGTGCCGCGAAAGAGTCCCCTCCAGCTGCACTCGCTTCCGTACCTGTAGCTGTGCCCGCTGTGCCTGCACCCCCACTCCGCAAGGCCAAGACCAAAGAGGGCAAAGGTGAGGAACAAGTTAAAGGAATGCTGATGGAGGGAGCATGTATAATGTTATTGTTGGGTATTCGTTGTAGAATAAGGGAATAATTGAACTCCATCGCCCTCTGCAGGCCCCAATGCTCGCAGGAGGTCCAAGCCCAACCCTAAGGCTGCCCCCAAGCCCAAAGCCAAGAAGGTGGCTCCGCTCAAGATCAAACTGGGAGGCTTCAGCAGCAAGAGGAAGAGATCCTCGGTAAGAAAACTAACTTGTCTGAGAATCAACTGATATGCAGTAAGCCTTGCCATACTTCTGTCCCACAGTTCTATCATTGTATCTTTGTCTCTGTTTCTCTCCCTGTGTTGTTGTCAGAGTGAGGAGGATGAGCTTGACGTGGAGAGTGACTTTGACGACGGGACCTTTGAAGTGTCGGACGGCTCCAACAGCCACAGCAGCCGCTCCAAGAAGAAGGCCAAGACCGCCAAGAAGAAGAAGAAAGGTTGGCATGGAAACGCAACTGTCATCTCTTGACCTCTCATTCTATGTAATGGAGGTGTCTACATGCTATAGCCTGGGGCTATAGCATGTAGACTAGTGGTCAGTCACATACCTTAGATCAGGAGAGCTATAGTGGGTTCAGGCTTTTCTTCCATTCCAGCACTAACTAACTAATTTTGTTGTTGATGATCATGTGATTAGAGGAATCAGAGGATTAGAGGAACCAAGGACCTGGCTCTCAGCCAATCATTTGATAATATTAAATGTTTTTGACAGGACCATCATCATGTACCATCCCCCTCCCTCCTAACTCCTCCCCCTCCCTAACTCCTCCTCTTCCCATCCCAGTTGAGGAGGATGGTGACGGCTATGAGACAGACCACCAGGACTACTGTGAGGTGTGCCAGCAGGGAGGGGAGATCATCCTGTGTGACACCTGTCCCAGGGCCTACCACATGGTCTGTCTTGACCCCGACATGGAGAAGGCCCCCGAGGGCAAGTGGAGCTGCCCCCACTGTGTAAGTACACAATGTACCCAGTCTGAAGTTGGCCCATAGTCCAACCCATGGTTAGGTAGAGTTTACACCATATTGCTTGTATACACTGTATGTATTTTCTCTTTAATGACTAAAGATTGGTGTGATATCCTATTTCTGACATTGACCTTTTCCTATCCTGGTCTTTCTCTCTTTCACTCCTCCTATCTTTCACTCTTCTTCCCTTTGTCCTTCATCACCCCCCCCCCTTCCTCCCCTACTCTCACCTCCCCTCTCTGGTTCTGCCCCCTTTCACCCACTCTCGCTTCCCCTCCATCATTCCACTCCCCTCTCTTCCCATTTCCTCTCAACACCTCCCCACCTCTTCCTTCCCTCTCCCTCCTCACTCCCCTTCCTGCACTCTCACTACCCCCTCCGCCACACCCCTCCCACATTCTTGTACCCCCTCCCCCTCCTGCTCTCTCCTCCCACTCTCTTGTTGTTCCTCCCTGCAGGAGAAGGAGGGGATCCAGTGGGAGGCCAGAGAGGAGCTGTCTGAGGGAGAGGGGGAGGATGAGGAGGTAGGGAGGGATGAGGGATGGGTAGAGGAGGAGGATGACCATCACATAGAGTTCTGCAGGGTGTGTAAGGATGGAGGAGAGCTGCTGTGCTGTGACACCTGTACCTCCTCCTACCACATCCACTGTCTCAACCCCCCCCTCCCCGAGATACCCAACGGGGAATGGATCTGCCCACGCTGCATGGTGAGCCCTGCCACCCTGTGTATGTCTGTGTGTGAGAGAGAGAGAATGAATCTGAACTTATGGGTGGGTGTTGGATGTACATTATTATTAAGGGGAACATGTTCTATTATACTTGTGTTGGTGGCTTCATATGGAATTCTTGATTTGAGTTGAGTCAGCTATACAGCTGCCATTTCACTCTCATTTCCGATCTCTCCTCGTATACGCTGGCGTTGGTTTTTAAATTTATAATGACGAAAGATTGCAGATAGAAATGCAATATGTAGTGTTGACATGACTGACAAAGTAGGTATTTTTTACACAAGATATTTCTTTGTGAATGTATACAGTGGTGCAAAAAAGTATTTAGTCAGCCAACAATTGTGCAAGTTCTCCCACTTAAAAAGATGAGAGAGGCCTGTAATTTTCAGCATAGGTACACTTCAACTATGCAGACAAAATGAGAAAAAAAATCCAGAAAATCACATTGTTGGATTTTTAATGAATTTATTTGCAAATTATGGTGGAAAATAAGTATTTGGTCACAAGCAATTTCTGGCTCTCACAGACCTGTAACTTCTTCTTTAAGAGGCTCCTCTGTCCTCCATTCGTTACCTGTATTAATGGCACCTGTTTGAAATTGTTATCAGTATAAAATACACCTGTCCACAACCTCAAACAGTCACACTCCAAACTCCACTATGGCCAAGACCAAAGAGCTGTCAAAGGACACCAGAAACACAATTGTAGACCTGCACCAGGCTGGGAAGACTGAATCTGCAATAGGTAATCAGCTTTGTTTGAAGAAATCAACTGTGGGAGCAATTATTAGGAAATAAAAGACATACAAGACCACTGATAATCTTCCTCGATCTGGGGCTCCACACAAGATCTCACCCCATGGGGTCAAAATGATCGCAAGAACGGTGAGCAAAAATCCCAGAACCACACGGGGGGACCTAGTGAATGACCTGCAGAGAGCTGGGACCAAAGTAACAAAGCCTACCATCAGTAACACACTACGCCGCCAGGGACTCAAATCCTGCCGTGCCAGACGTGTCCCCCTGCTTAAGCCAGTACATGTCCAGGCCCGTCTGAAGTTTGCTAGAGAGCATTTGGATGATCCAGAAGAAGATTGGGAGAATGTCATATGGTCAGATGAAACCAAAATATAACTTTTTGGTAAAAACTCAACTCGTCGTGTTTGGAGGACAAAGAATGCTGAGTTGTATCCAAAGAACACCATACCTACTGTGAAGCATGGGGATGGAAACATCATGCTTTGGGGCTGTTTTTCTGCAAAGGGACCAGGACGACTGATCCGTGTAAAGGAAAGAATGAATGGGGCCATGTATCGTGAGATTTTGATTGAAAACCTCCTTCCATCAGCAAGGGCATTGAAGATGAAACGTGGCTGGGTCTTTCAGCATGACAATGATCCCAAACACACCGCCCGGGCAACGAAGGAGTGGCTTCGTAAGAAGCATTTCAAGGTCCTGGAGTGGCCTAGCCAGTCTCCAGATCTCAACCCAACAGAAAATCTTTGGAGGGAGTTGAAAGTCCGTGTTGCCCAGCAACAGCCCCAAAACATCACTGCTCTAGAGGAATGGGCCCAAATACCAGCAACAGTGTGTGAAAGCCTTGTGAAGACTTACAGAAAACGTTTGACCTCTGTCATTGCCAACAAAGGGTATATAACAAAGTATTGAGATAAAGTTTTGTTATTGACCAAATACTTATTTTCCACCATAATTTGCAAAATACATTCATAAAAAATCCTACAATGTGATTTTCTGGATTTTTTTTCTCATTTTGTCTGTCATAGTTGAATTGTACCTATGATGAAAATTACAGGCCTCTCTCATGTTTTTAAGTGGGAGAACTTGCACAATTGGTGGCTGACTAAATAATTTTTTTGCCCCGCTGTATCTGATTGTTCCTGAATTTCCCTTAGTGCCCGGGCATGAAAGGTAAAGTCCAGAAGGTTCTGACCTGGAAGTGGGGTGAACCTCCTTCCCCTACACCTGTGCCCCGCCCCCTGGACCTCCCAGCCGAGGCCCCAGACCCTGTCCCATTGGCCGGCCGACCAGAGAGGCAGTTCTTTGTCAAATGGTGCAACATGTCTTACTGGCACTGCTCCTGGGTTCAAGAGCTACAGGTAACACGCACAACCAGCAATATGCCACTGTAATATGCAGGATCAATTTGGGCTGTGGTGGCCATTACATTTTGTCAGACTGTTATTGTCATGCAAAAGTCTGCCGGTCTCTTGGTAATTGACCGTAAATTAATATAAACACATTAGGGGACAGAATGCGGTCGGACTATTACGTAATTGGTATATATATTACTCTTACAGAATTTCCACATGGGCGAGGATATTGGAAATTTAATCAAAGCCTACTGGATGATTAACTAGGACAGAAGAATTCATAACTGACTTTTTTCAACATAACATAGGTACATCAGATGCCCTTATTGTATGGGACACTTTTAAATGTGCCTTTAGAGGCCATGCAATTTAGTACTCATCGATAAAACAAAAGCAATTTAGGTCAAAAGAGTACATATTAACAAAGGAAATTGAAGGACTAACAGTACAGATAGATAGCAATAAAAACTGTACCATAGAGGCACAGAATAAGTTACGAGGAAAAACAAAAATAAATGGAGGAACTTATTCTAGAAAGATCCAGTGTAATATATTATAAAAATAAAGCAAACTGGATGGAATATGGGGAAAAATGCATCAAATTATTTTTAGTTTGTTTTGAATTTTTTTTGTTTTGAAAAATGTGTTACAAATGATGGAGTCACTCATGATTCACCGGAATCATGAGCTGGTGCACGACATCTAAGGAAGTCTCGAGCAATTGCTCGTTTCAGGTAGAGGTAGAGCATCTCATGATAAGCTGTAGACCACACTACCTACCGAGAGAGTTTTCATCTGTATTCTTCGTAGCTGTTTACATACCACCCCAGTCAGAGGCTGGCACTAAGACAGCATTGAATGAGCTGTATTCCGCCATAAGTAAACAAGAAAACGCTCACCCAGAGGCGGCGCGCCTAGTAGTCGGGGACTTTAATGCAGGGAAACTTAAATCCGTTTTTACCAAATTTCTATCAGCATGTTAAATGTGCAACCAGAGGAAAAATAACTCTGGAACACCTATACTCCACACACAGAGCCACATACAAGGCTCTCCCTTGCCCTCCATTTGGCAAATCTGACCATAATTCTATTCTCCTGATTCCTGCTTACAAGCAAAAATTAAAGCGGGAAGCACCAGTGACTAGATCAATAAAAAAGTGGTCAGATGAAGCAGATGCTAAGCTACAGGACTGTTTTGCTAGCACAGACTGGAATATGTTCCGGGATTCCTCCGATGGCATTGAGGAGTGTCTTTGGCTTCATCAATAAGTGTATCGATGATGTTGTCCCCACAGTGATTGTACGTACATACTCCAACCAGAAGCCATGGATTATAGGCAGCATCCGCACTGAGCTAAAGGCTAGAGCTGCCGCTTTCAAGGAGCGGGACTCTAACCGTGAAGCTTATAAGAAATCCCACTATGCCCTCTGACGAACCATCAAACAGGCAAAGCATCAATACAGGACTAAGATCAAGTCGTACTACACCGGCTCTGAAGCTCGTCGGATGTGGCAGGGCCTGCAAACCATTACAGACTACAAAGGGAAGCACAGCCGAGAGCTGCCCAGTGACACGAGCCTACCAGACGAGCTAAAGTACTTCTATGCTCGCTTCGAGGCAAATAACACTGAAACATGCATGAGAGCACCAGCTGTTCCGGAAGACTTGTGCGATCACACTCTCCGCAGCCGATGTGAGTAAGACCTTTAAAAAGGTCAACATTCACAAGGCCGCAGGGCCAGACGGATTACCAGGACGTGTACTGCGAGCATGCGCTGACCAACTGGCAAGTGTCTTCGCTGACATTTTCAACCTCTCCCTATCCGTGTTTGTAATACCAACATGTTTTAAGCAGATCACCATAGTGCCTGTTCCCAAGAACACTAAGGTAACCTGCCTAAATGACTACCAACCCGTAGCACTCACCTCTGTAGCCATTTAAGTGCTTTGAAATGCTGGTCATGGCTCACATCAACACCATCATCCCAGAAACCCTAGACCCACTCCAATTTGCATACCGCCCCAACAGCTCCACAGATGATGCAGTCTCTATTGCACTCCACATTGCCCGTTCCCACCTGGACAAAAGGTACACCTATGCGAGAATGCTATTCATTGACTACAGCTCAGCCAGCGTTCAACACCAAAGTACCCTCAAAGCTCATCAATAAGCTAAACCTACAAACCTATTCCCCCTCAGGAGACTGAAAAGATTTGGCATGGGTCCTCAGATCCTCAAAAGGTTCTACAGCTGCACCATCGAGAGCATCCTGACTGGTTGCATCACTGCCTGGTATGGCAACTGCTCAGCCTCTGACCGCAAGGCACTACAGAGGGTAGTGCGAACGTCCCAGTATATCACTGGGGCCAAGCTTCCTGCCATCCGGGACCTCTATACCAGACGGTGTCAGAGGAAGGCCCTAAAAATTGCCAAAGACCCCAGCCACTCCAGTCATAGACTGTTCTCTCTGCTACCGACTGTTCTCTCTGCTACCCCTCCCCCTCTTTACACCACTGCTACTCTCTGTTGTTATCTATGCGTAGTCACTTTAATAACTCTACCTACATGTGCATACTACCTCAACTAACCGGTACCCCCGCACATTGAGTCTGTATCGGTACCCCTCTGTATATAGTCTCACTATTGTTATTTTACTGCTGCTCTTTAATTACGTATTACTTTTATCTCTTATTCTTATCTGTATTTTTTTTAAACTGCATTGTTGGTTAGGGGCTCGTAAGTAAGCATTTCACTGTAAGGTTGTATTCGGCGCACGTGACTAATACAATTTGATTTGATTTGAACTATATTTTGAAAGAGGAGTAATGTACTTTAAGAATATGTTTTCGTTTGTCTCCTCCATCTCCACTAACCGAAGCTAATTGTATGGATTTTTAATAATCTAAATTAACATCTGTACAGAAAGACTCGTTTGAAGGCCAAATTACTGAGGAGGAACTTCTTGATGCAATTAAAGCCTTTAAGTCCGTGAAAACTCCAGGGCTGGATGTTACACCAGTGGAAGTATACCAAACTTTTTTTGATATACTCAGAGGACCATTAGTTGCATGTTTTAACCACTCCTATATAAATGGTAGATTATCGGACACGCAACAAGAAGGTCTGATATCATAATTACTGAAACAGGATCCAAGTGGTATATATAAAGATCCAGTCCATTTAAAAAATGTAATTGAAGGCCTCTTACACTTCAGTGTTGTGATGCAAAAATTCTAGCTAAATGCCTGGTGCATAGAATTAAAAAGGTTTTGTCAGATATTATTCATCCTAATCAGACAGTTTTTTGCATTGGAGATAATGTAAGACAAGTACTGGAAACAATAGAATACTATGAAATATCTGTGAAACCAGGCCTGGATTTCATAGCTGACTTTGAAAAGGCTTTTGATTAACAACGACTGCAGTTTATATATAGATGCCTGGAATATTTAAATTTTGGCTACATCTCAGAAAGTTTCGAACTGTCAAGAGGAGTAAAACAAGGTTGTCCTGTCAAGGGGTGAGTGTAGCTGGTGCATGGAAGTCAGGCGCAGGAGAGCAGAGATGAGTGGAAAAAGCACTTTACTAAGGCAATCATTTGCACAGAACGCATCCGCGTCACAAAACAAATGCCCAACGAACAAGAGAGGCATCACAAAGTACAAAAACCCAAGTACAAAGTACCGGCTGCCACAAAGCACAGGTAATAAAACAAAACCCGGTGCAAACCAACCGGAAGCGTGCCAACCTTGACAATAAACAATTTCACACGCAGACATGGGGGGAACAGAGGGTTAAATACATGACAAGTAATGAGGGAAATGTAAACCAGGTGTGTGGGAAAACAAGACAAAACAAATGGACATTTTTATTTATTTTATTTAACCTTTATTTAACCAGGAAGGGCAAATTGAGATTAAAATCTATTTTTCAAGAGCGCCCTGGCCAAGATAGGCAGCACCAAGTCATTATAAAAAAATTATAGACAGACAACATGAAAAACTACAAGTAATCTAGTAAAAACCATTGAATTCACAAGAGTATAAAACAGCAATTAAAAACATTGACAGGTCAGGGAATCAGCCTCAAAATCCTTTATCGGTGATTTAAAAACACCAATAGGGACAAGTTCTTCCAGTTTTAAAGTATTTTGTAAGGTGTTCCAAGACGATGGCGCAGAGAACATAAAAGCCCTTTTACCAAATTCAGTTCGGACATTTGGAACAGTTAGCAGGATAAAGTCCAGCGAACGAAGAGAGTACCCACCACATTTCTGAACAATAAAAATGCACAAATAAAAAGGTAGTAAACCCAAAATGGCTTTGTAAATAAAAGTATACCAGTGACTGAGCCTACGAGTGACTAGAGAAGGCCAGCCAACCCTGGTATACAAAGTGCAGGGGTGCGTAAGGGTTTTGCAGTTTAAAATAAATCTCAAAGTGCCATGGTAAAGAGTGTCAATTGATCTCAAACACTGAGCAGAAGCATTCATATATAAAATATCCCCATAGTCTAGTAAAGGCATAAATGTAGCTGATACTAGCCTCCTTCTGGCTTCAAAAGAAAAACAGGCCTTATTCCTAAAATTAAAATCCCAATTTCAGCTTCAATTTTTTGTAAGTTGTTGAATATGCAATTTAAAAGAGAGGCCGTCATCAATTAAAATTCCAAGATATTTATACAAGGTTACAACCTCAATCTCCTTGCCCTGACAGGTAGTAATAGGTGAAAGGTTCAGAGGTCTATTTCTTGCATTATAAAACACCATTAGTTTAGTTTTGTCAGTATTGAGGATAAGCTTCAATTGACACAAGGTATGTTGAACAGTATAAAAAGCAGTTTGCATGTTCTGGAAAGCTTTTGTAAGAGACGAGGCACAACAGTAAATAACAGTATCATCAGCATAAAAATGAAGTTATGCATTTTGGACATTTTTGTTTAAATCATTTATATAAATAGTGAATAAGAGAGGACCAAGTACAGAGCCTTGGGGCACACCATTCAAGACAGACAATTGAACAGACATAATTGGTATATATATTACTCTTACAGAATTTCCACATGGGCGAGGATATTGGAAATTTAATCAAAGCCTACTGGATGATTAACTAGGACAGAAGAATTCATAACTGACTTTTTTCAACATAACATAGGTACATCAGATGCCCTTATTGTATGGGACACTTTTAAATGTGCCTTTAGAGGCCATGCAATTTAGTACTCATCGATAAAACAAAAGCAATTTAGGTCAAAAGAGTACATATTAACAAAGGAAATTGAAGGACTAACAGTACAGATAGATAGCAATAAAAACTGTACCATAGAGGCACAGAATAAGTTACGAGGAAAAACAAAAATAAATGGAGGAACTTATTCTAGAAAGATCCAGTGTAATATATTATAAAAATAAAGCAAACTGGATGGAATATGGGGAAAAATGCATCAAATTATTTTTAGTTTGTTTTGAATTTTTTTTGTTTTGAAAAATGTGTTACAAATGATGGAGTCACTCATGATTCACCGGAATCATGAGCTGGTGCACGACATCTAAGGAAGTCTCGAGCAATTGCTCGTTTCAGGTAGAGGTAGAGCATCTCATGATAAGCTGTAGACCACACTACCTACCGAGAGAGTTTTCATCTGTATTCTTCGTAGCTGTTTACATACCACCCCAGTCAGAGGCTGGCACTAAGACAGCATTGAATGAGCTGTATTCCGCCATAAGTAAACAAGAAAACGCTCACCCAGAGGCGGCGCGCCTAGTAGTCGGGGACTTTAATGCAGGGAAACTTAAATCCGTTTTTACCAAATTTCTATCAGCATGTTAAATGTGCAACCAGAGGAAAAATAACTCTGGAACACCTATACTCCACACACAGAGCCACATACAAGGCTCTCCCTTGCCCTCCATTTGGCAAATCTGACCATAATTCTATTCTCCTGATTCCTGCTTACAAGCAAAAATTAAAGCGGGAAGCACCAGTGACTAGATCAATAAAAAAGTGGTCAGATGAAGCAGATGCTAAGCTACAGGACTGTTTTGCTAGCACAGACTGGAATATGTTCCGGGATTCCTCCGATGGCATTGAGGAGTGTCTTTGGCTTCATCAATAAGTGTATCGATGATGTTGTCCCCACAGTGATTGTACGTACATACTCCAACCAGAAGCCATGGATTATAGGCAGCATCCGCACTGAGCTAAAGGCTAGAGCTGCCGCTTTCAAGGAGCGGGACTCTAACCGTGAAGCTTATAAGAAATCCCACTATGCCCTCTGACGAACCATCAAACAGGCAAAGCATCAATACAGGACTAAGATCAAGTCGTACTACACCGGCTCTGAAGCTCGTCGGATGTGGCAGGGCCTGCAAACCATTACAGACTACAAAGGGAAGCACAGCCGAGAGCTGCCCAGTGACACGAGCCTACCAGACGAGCTAAAGTACTTCTATGCTCGCTTCGAGGCAAATAACACTGAAACATGCATGAGAGCACCAGCTGTTCCGGAAGACTTGTGCGATCACACTCTCCGCAGCCGATGTGAGTAAGACCTTTAAAAAGGTCAACATTCACAAGGCCGCAGGGCCAGACGGATTACCAGGACGTGTACTGCGAGCATGCGCTGACCAACTGGCAAGTGTCTTCGCTGACATTTTCAACCTCTCCCTATCCGTGTTTGTAATACCAACATGTTTTAAGCAGATCACCATAGTGCCTGTTCCCAAGAACACTAAGGTAACCTGCCTAAATGACTACCAACCCGTAGCACTCACCTCTGTAGCCATTTAAGTGCTTTGAAATGCTGGTCATGGCTCACATCAACACCATCATCCCAGAAACCCTAGACCCACTCCAATTTGCATACCGCCCCAACAGCTCCACAGATGATGCAGTCTCTATTGCACTCCACATTGCCCGTTCCCACCTGGACAAAAGGTACACCTATGCGAGAATGCTATTCATTGACTACAGCTCAGCCAGCGTTCAACACCAAAGTACCCTCAAAGCTCATCAATAAGCTAAACCTACAAACCTATTCCCCCTCAGGAGACTGAAAAGATTTGGCATGGGTCCTCAGATCCTCAAAAGGTTCTACAGCTGCACCATCGAGAGCATCCTGACTGGTTGCATCACTGCCTGGTATGGCAACTGCTCAGCCTCCGACCGCAAGGCACTACAGAGGGTAGTGCGAACGTCCCAGTATATCACTGGGGCCAAGCTTCCTGCCATCCGGGACCTCTATACCAGACGGTGTCAGAGGAAGGCCCTAAAAATTGCCAAAGACCCCAGCCACTCCAGTCATAGACTGTTCTCTCTGCTACCGACTGTTCTCTCTGCTACCCCTCCCCCTCTTTACACCACTGCTACTCTCTGTTGTTATCTATGCGTAGTCACTTTAATAACTCTACCTACATGTGCATACTACCTCAACTAACCGGTACCCCCGCACATTGAGTCTGTATCGGTACCCCTCTGTATATAGTCTCACTATTGTTATTTTACTGCTGCTCTTTAATTACGTATTACTTTTATCTCTTATTCTTATCTGTATTTTTTTTAAACTGCATTGTTGGTTAGGGGCTCGTAAGTAAGCATTTCACTGTAAGGTTGTATTCGGCGCACGTGACTAATACAATTTGATTTGATTTGAACTATATTTTGAAAGAGGAGTAATGTACTTTAAGAATATGTTTTCGTTTGTCTCCTCCATCTCCACTAACCGAAGCTAATTGTATGGATTTTTAATAATCTAAATTAACATCTGTACAGAAAGACTCGTTTGAAGGCCAAATTACTGAGGAGGAACTTCTTGATGCAATTAAAGCCTTTAAGTCCGTGAAAACTCCAGGGCTGGATGTTACACCAGTGGAAGTATACCAAACTTTTTTTGATATACTCAGAGGACCATTAGTTGCATGTTTTAACCACTCCTATATAAATGGTAGATTATCGGACACGCAACAAGAAGGTCTGATATCATAATTACTGAAACAGGATCCAAGTGGTATATATAAAGATCCAGTCCATTTAAAAAATGTAATTGAAGGCCTCTTACACTTCAGTGTTGTGATGCAAAAATTCTAGCTAAATGCCTGGTGCATAGAATTAAAAAGGTTTTGTCAGATATTATTCATCCTAATCAGACAGTTTTTTGCATTGGAGATAATGTAAGACAAGTACTGGAAACAATAGAATACTATGAAATATCTGTGAAACCAGGCCTGGATTTCATAGCTGACTTTGAAAAGGCTTTTGATTAACAACGACTGCAGTTTATATATAGATGCCTGGAATATTTAAATTTTGGCTACATCTCAGAAAGTTTCGAACTGTCAAGAGGAGTAAAACAAGGTTGTCCTGTCAAGGGGTGAGTGTAGCTGGTGCATGGAAGTCAGGCGCAGGAGAGCAGAGATGAGTGGAAAAAGCACTTTACTAAGGCAATCATTTGCACAGAACGCATCCGCGTCACAAAACAAATGCCCAACGAACAAGAGAGGCATCACAAAGTACAAAAACCCAAGTACAAAGTACCGGCTGCCACAAAGCACAGGTAATAAAACAAAACCCGGTGCAAACCAACCGGAAGCGTGCCAACCTTGACAATAAACAATTTCACACGCAGACATGGGGGGAACAGAGGGTTAAATACATGACAAGTAATGAGGGAAATGTAAACCAGGTGTGTGGGAAAACAAGACAAAACAAATGGACATTTTTATTTATTTTATTTAACCTTTATTTAACCAGGAAGGGCAAATTGAGATTAAAATCTATTTTTCAAGAGCGCCCTGGCCAAGATAGGCAGCACCAAGTCATTATAAAAAAATTATAGACAGACAACATGAAAAACTACAAGTAATCTAGTAAAAACCATTGAATTCACAAGAGTATAAAACAGCAATTAAAAACATTGACAGGTCAGGGAATCAGCCTCAAAATCCTTTATCGGTGATTTAAAAACACCAATAGGGACAAGTTCTTCCAGTTTTAAAGTATTTTGTAAGGTGTTCCAAGACGATGGCGCAGAGAACATAAAAGCCCTTTTACCAAATTCAGTTCGGACATTTGGAACAGTTAGCAGGATAAAGTCCAGCGAACGAAGAGAGTACCCACCACATTTCTGAACAATAAAAATGCACAAATAAAAAGGTAGTAAACCCAAAATGGCTTTGTAAATAAAAGTATACCAGTGACTGAGCCTACGAGTGACTAGAGAAGGCCAGCCAACCCTGGTATACAAAGTGCAGGGGTGCGTAAGGGTTTTGCAGTTTAAAATAAATCTCAAAGTGCCATGGTAAAGAGTGTCAATTGATCTCAAACACTGAGCAGAAGCATTCATATATAAAATATCCCCATAGTCTAGTAAAGGCATAAATGTAGCTGATACTAGCCTCCTTCTGGCTTCAAAAGAAAAACAGGCCTTATTCCTAAAATTAAAATCCCAATTTCAGCTTCAATTTTTTGTAAGTTGTTGAATATGCAATTTAAAAGAGAGGCCGTCATCAATTAAAATTCCAAGATATTTATACAAGGTTACAACCTCAATCTCCTTGCCCTGACAGGTAGTAATAGGTGAAAGGTTCAGAGGTCTATTTCTTGCATTATAAAACACCATTAGTTTAGTTTTGTCAGTATTGAGGATAAGCTTCAATTGACACAAGGTATGTTGAACAGTATAAAAAGCAGTTTGCATGTTCTGGAAAGCTTTTGTAAGAGACGAGGCACAACAGTAAATAACAGTATCATCAGCATAAAAATGAAGTTATGCATTTTGGACATTTTTGTTTAAATCATTTATATAAATAGTGAATAAGAGAGGACCAAGTACAGAGCCTTGGGGCACACCATTCAAGACAGACAATTGAACAGACATAAGCCCATCAAATTGAGTGCATTGAGTTCTATCAGACAGATAGTTAGCAAACCATGCAACTGCATGCTCCGAAAGACCTACACTCAACAATCTCTGCCTTAGTATAGCATGATCAACTGTATCAAAAGCCTTAGAGAGATCAATAAAAAGTGAGACACAGTGCTGTTTTTTGTCAATGGCTTCAGTGATATCATTTAAAACCTTCATGGCTGCTGTAATTGTGCTATGCTTCTTCCTGAAGCCCGATTGGTACATTGATCAAATAGAGTTAGTAAATAAAAACTATTTTAGCTGTTCACTTACAAGGGTTTCAAGTATTTTCACCTGGGCTGACAGCTTTGAGATTGGCCTATAATTATTTAAAAGAGTTGGATCTCCCCCTTTTAAAAGTGGTTGGACAAATGCTGATTTCCAGATCTTTGGAATTTCATTACATTCCAGGGTTAGATTGAACAGATATGTAAGTGGTTCAGCTATGAAATCAGCTGCCAGATTTAAAAAGCAGGGATCCAAAAGATCAGGACCTGCAGGCTTTGTCTGATCTATGGACTTCAGGACTTTATGTACCACCTGCACTGAGAATGGCAAAAAGCAAAAAGTTTGACCAGCTCTCACTGGTTCATCCACACAGGGTTGTACAGAGACGGAGGACACTGAATCAAACAGCCTACCAGATGATACAAAGTGCTCATTGAAACAATTCAGCATTTCAGTTGTCATATACAGCAACAGAGTCCTTCAATACACATGACGGTAATTCATTAGCCAGTTGAGTCTATGGGGGCGCTATTTCATTATTGGATAAAAAAACGTGCCCGTTTTAAGCGCAATATTTTGTCACGAAAAGATGCTCGACTATGCATATAATTGACAGCTTTGGAAAGAAAACAGTCTAACGTTTCCAAAACTGCAAAGATATTATCTGTGAGTGCCACATAACTCATGCTACAGGCGAAACCAAGATGAAACTTCAAACAGGAAATGAGCAGAATTTCTGAAGCTCTGTTTTCCAATGTCTCCTTATATGGCTGTGAATGCACCAGGAACGAGCCTGCGCTTTCTGTCGTTTCTTCAAGATGTCTGCAGCATTGTGACGTATTTGTAGGCATATCATTGGAAGATTGGCCATAAGAGACTACATTTTCCAGGGGTCCGCTCGGTGTCCTTTGTCTAAATTGGTGCGTAATCTTCAGTTGCGGGCATTTTCTCCTGGGATTCAGGACAGAAAGCACACTTCCACGAACGATATATCATCGAAGAGATACGTGAAAAACACCTTGAGGATTGGTTCTAAACAACGTTTGCCATGTTTCAGTCGATATTATGGAGTTAATTTGGAAAAAAGTTTGGCGTTTTGATGACTGGATTTTCGTTTTTTTTTGGTAGCCAAACATGACGCACCAAACGGAGCGATTTCTCCTAAACAAATAATCTTTCAGGAAAAACTGAACATTTGCTATCTAACAGAGTCTTCTCAATGAAAACATCTGAAGTTCTTCGAAGGTAAATGATTTTATTTGAATGCTTTTCTGGTTTTTGTGAAAATGTTGCCTGCTGAATGCTAACGCTAATGCTAACGCTAAATGCTACGCTAGCTAGCTACTGTTACACAAATGATTGTTTTCCTATGGTTGAGAAGCATATTTTGAAAATCTGAGATGACAGTGTTGTTAACAAAAGCCTAAGCTTGAGAGCTAGCATATTTATTTCATTTCATTTGCGATTTTCATGAATAGTTAACGTTGCGTTATGGTAATGAGCTTGAGGCTGTATTCACGATCCCGGATCCGGGATGGCTAAGTGCTAGAGGTTAACATTACTGTTACCAGACATAGACTTAATAGCCTTCCAAAACTTTCTAGGGTCATTCAGGTTATCAGTGGTAACAGACATAAAATATTCAGACTTGTCCTTCCTGAGAAGAAAATAACACTTATTTTGTAACTGCCTAAAAATAAGCCAATCAGCATCAGAACATGATTTCCTTGCTTTAGCCCAGGCTAGATTACGGTTGTGAATAATACAAGACAGCTCAGAAGAAAACCATGGATTATCCCGCCCTTTAACCCTGAACCTGCGGAATGGGGCATGTTTGTTTACTATTTGGGAAAAACTACCATGAAAGAATTTCCAGGCAGTTTCCACATCAGGGATAAGCTCAATCTGCTCCAGTCAAAATAAAACAAATCATGAAAGAAAGCCTGCTCATTAAAACACTTCAAATTTCTCTTACGAATAAAAAGTGGTTTGTCTTTGGAACCTTAGTATTTCTAACAGCAACAACAGCACAATGGTCACTTAAATCCTTACAAAAAACACCAACCGCAGAATATTTATGTGGAACATTTGTCAATATCAAATCAATCAGGGTAGATTTATCTGGGCATTTAAGATTTGGGTGGGTTAATCAACTGGGTAAGATTCATAGAATTACAAAACATTTTTAAATCATCAGACACCGGCTTTAACCAACACCAGTTGAGATCACCAATCAAGATCATTTCACTGTAAAGAAGCTTAGACATAAGGTGCGTCAAAGAAGAAAATGCATCACCAAGAGCAGAGGGGGGTCTATAACAGCCAATCACAGTTATAGAGAGACCCTTTGAAACCTCAATATTCAAAGCAAGAAAATCCAACTGTTTACAAATAGTTTCAGACTTTGCCATACTTAAAGGGAATTTAGATTTGACATATATAGCCACACCCCCACCTTTCTTAACCCGATCAGTGCGATAAACATTGTAACCACTTATACAAATATCCTTATCAAAAACAGACTTGCTGAGCCAGGGTTCAGAAAACACAATTACATCAGCATCAGTTGATTTAGCCCAAATCCTAACCCCATCCATTTTTGACAACAGGCTGCGTACATTTAAATGAAAAATACCAAAACCAGATCTAGATTTAAAATCAGAGGGGGTTTGGAGACATTGCATATCAGGGCCAGGGTTAGGTTGCACGTTACCTGATATCAACAAAAGAAGAATAACTAGGCACCTCTGTTTAATAACCTTGCACGGCTTCTATTTTTTAAGAGACCTACTGCAAGCAAATTCTTCAAGTGAGGTTCCAGACAATATAAAACAGTCATTTAAAACCATTAGACTTTGGTAGTGACACAAATTCTTACTGTTCACATCATGCCACAAATACATCGGCACTTGGACGAGTGGACCGGGTAAAAAAGAGCGAGTTCCTGCAGACAAAATGTCCAATGGACGGGAGAGCACATTGTCAAATGTACTCACCCAGCGACAATGTTTGTTTTCTCCAGAGTTCAGTAAAGTCAATACCACGAAAACTGTCATTTTCTCTGACAATTTTTTTTTTAAATTAGAGGCCAACGAAGGTAAGGGGAGAGAGAGACAGCGTGTATGTATGAGTCTGAATGTGAGTGTTTGCGCGTGTAAGTAGATTGGGTGTTGAGGTCGATAGAGAGAACGTTGAGATTGTTGAGCAGCCACTGACAGCCAGGCGAAGAACAAAAAGGAGCAGCTTGGACAAGGCACTCCGCAGACGAAGGAGGAACTCAGGCCAGCCAGGCGAAGAGCAAACAGGAGCAGCTTGGACAAGACACTCCACAGACGAAGGAGGAACTCAGGCCAGCCAGGCGAAGAGCAAACAGGAGCAGCTTGGACAAGACACTCCGCAGACGAAGGAGGAACTTAGGCCAGCCAGGCGAAGAGCAAACAGGAGCAGCTTGGACAAGACACTCCGCAGACGAAGGAGGAACTCAGGCCAGCCAGAGATAGGATTACTTTGGTAAACCTCAAGTAATGAAGTGCCGAGTTGAAGAGGACCCGTGATCTTTACACCAGCAAAAATAAAATAGTTTGCACTACACAACAACGAAGTTACGCAACCATAAATAAATAGGTTATTAGTAGGTTAAAATGTACTGGAGGCTCGGCAATGGCTAGAAGACCGGTGACGTCGAACGCCGCCCGAACAAGGAGAGGAACCGACTTCGGGGGAAGTCCACTATCGGCATATCTATTTATTATTGCCATAGAAAAGTTAGCTGTTAAAATTAGATCCAACAGTAATATTAAGGGATTAGAAATCCGTGGCTTAAAAACAAAGGTGTACATTTTTATTGAAAGTTAGCAAAAATAGATATGAGGTTGCTACCATGGAAAGGAAAATACATGTATATTTGTGGGAAAATCACTCTGATTAACTTTTTAGTCATATCATATTTACCTATTTGCTTATGGTTTTGCCTACACCTAGTGACCTGCTTTTTAAATTATATGGAAAAAATATATTACATTTTATTTGGAATTGCAAGCCAGACAAAATTCAAATGGATTATTGATATAATGAATTTGAGTTCAGAGGTCAGAAATGATTAAATATTAAAGCATTAGACCTCTCACTAAAGGCATCAGTCATACAAAAGTTATATTTAAATCCGAAATGGTTCTCTAGTAAATTAGTAAGAATGTCTCACCCAATGTTCAAGAATGGCCTTTTTTCCCTTTATTCAGATTACAACTGCTTTCTTTCGGTTATTTGAAAACGAAATCATCTCCAAAATATTTTTATTTTTTAAACAAGCCTTAGAAAGTTGGTTGCAATTTCAGTTTAATCCACCTGAAAAGACAGAACAAATAATACAACAAATATTGTGGGTGAACTCAAATATACTAATTGATTAAAACAACTTTTTTTTATAATCTTTGTAAATTATATCAAAAATAGGACTGGTGGAGTTGTTACACATGCAGCTAACACAGACAACATGCCTACCACTTTGAAGATGGCAAATATTTTTTATTGTGAAACAGACAACATAAGACAAAAAAACTGAACTTGATCGTGCATAACTATTCACCACCCCAAAGTCAATACTTTGTAGAGCCACCTTTTGCAGCAATTACATCTGCAAGTCTCTTGGGGTATGTCTTTATAAGCTTGACACATCTATCCCCTGGGATCTTTGCCCATTCTTCAAGGCAAAACTGCTCCAGCTCCTTCAAGTTGGATGGGTTCCGCTGGTGTAGAGCAATCTTTAAGTCATACCACAGATTCTCAGTTGGATGGAGGTCTGGGCTTTGATTAGAGCATTACAAGAAATGTAAATGTTTCCCCTTAAACAACTCGAGTGTTGTTTTAGCAGTATGCTTCGGCTCATTGTCCTTCTGGAAGGTCCTGCTCTGTCGCAGTCTCAAATCTCTGGAAGACTAAAACAGGTTTCACTCAAGAATTTCCCTGTATTTAGCACCATCCATTTTTCAACTCTTACCAGTTTCCCAGTCCCTGCCAATGAAAAACATCCCCACAGTGAAGCATGGTGGTGGCAGCATCATTCTGTGGGGATGTTTGTGGTGTTCTCGGGGTGATGAGAGGTGTTGGGTTTGCGCCAGACATAGTGTTTTCCTTGAATGCCAAAAAGCTACATATAAGTCTCATCTGACCGGAGTACCTTCTTCCTTGTGTTTGGGGAGTCTACCACATGCTTTTTGGCGAAACACCAAATGTGTTTGCTTATTTCTTTCTTTAAAATTAAGCAATGGCTTTTTTCTGGCCACTCTTCAGTAAAGCCCAGCTCTGGAGAGTGTACTGCTTAAAGTGATCCTATGGAAAGATATTCCAATCTCCGCTGTGGAGATTTGCAGCTCCTTCAGGGTTATCTTTGGTCTCTTTGTTGCCTCTCTGATTAATGCCCTCCTTGCCTGGTCTGTGGGTTTTGGTGGGCAGCTCGCACTTGGCAGGTTTGTTGTGGTGCCATATTCTTTCCATTTTTTAATAATGGATTTAATGGTGCTCCGTGGGATGTTAAAAGCTTCACATATTTTTTTTATAACCCAACCCTGATCTGTACTTCTCCACAACTTTGTCCCTGACCTATTTGGAGAGTTCCTTGGTCTTTATAGTGCCTCTTGCTTGGTGGTGCAGACTCTGGGGCCTTTCAGAACAGGTGTATGTATATACACTGCTCAAAAAGGGAACACTAAAATAACACATCCTAGATCTGAATGAATGAAATATTCTTATTAAATACTTTTTTCTTTACATAGTTGAATGTGCTGACAACAAAATCACACAACAATTATCAATGGAAATCAAATTTATCAACCCATGGAGGTCTGGATTTGGAGTCACACTCAAAATTAAAGTGGACAACCACACTACAGGCTGATCCAACTTTGATGTAATGTCCTTAAAACAAGTAAAAATGAGGCTCAGTAGTGTGTGTGGCCTCCACGTGCCTGTAGGACCTCCCTACAACGTCTGGGCATGCTCCTGATGAGGTAGTGGATGGTCTCCTGAGGGATCTCCTCCCAGACCTGGACTAAAGCATCCGTCAACTCCTGGACAGTCTGTAGTGCAACGTGGCGTTGGTGGATGGAGCGAGACATGATGTCCCAGATGTGCTCAATTGTATTCAGGTCTGGGGAACGGGCCGGCCAGTCCATAGCATCAATGCCTTCCTCTTGCAGGAACTGCTGACACACTCCAGCTACATGAGGTCTAGCATTGTCTTGCATTTGGAAGAACCCGGGGCCAACCGCACCAGCATATGGTCTCACAAGGGGTCTGAGGATCTCTTCTCGGTACCTAATGGCAGTCAGGCTACCTCATGGGCTGTGCGGCCCCCCAAAGAAATGCCACCCCACACTATGACTGACCCACCGCCAAACCGGTCATGCTGGAGGATGTTGCAGGCAGCAGAACGTTCTCCACGGCGTCTCCAGACTCTGTCACGTCTGTCACGTGCTCAGTGTGAACCTGCTTTCATCTGTGAAGAGCACAGGGCGCCAGTGGCGAATTTGCCAATCTTGGTGTTCTCTGGCAAATGCCAAACGTCCTGCACGGTGCTGGGCTGTAAGCACAACCCCCACCTGTGGACGTCAGGCCCTCATACCACCCTCACGGAGTCTGTTTCTGACCGTTTGAGCAGACACATGCACATTTGTGGCCTGCTGGAGGTCATTTTGCAGGGCTCTGGCAGTGCTCCTCCTTGCACAAAGGCGGAGGTAGCGGTCCTGCTGCTGGGTTGTTGCCCTCCTATGGCCTCCTCCACGTCTCCTGATGTACTGGCCTGTCTCCTGGTAGCGCCTCCATGCTCTGGACACTACGCTGAGAGACACTGCAAACCTTCTTGCCACAGCTCGCATTGATGTGCCATCCTGGATGAGCTGCACTACCTGAGCCACTTGTGTGGGTTGTAGACTCCGTCTCATGCTACCGCTGGAGTGAAAGCACCGCCAGCATTCAAAAGTGACCAAAACATCAGCCAGGAAGCATAGGAACTGAGAAGTGGTCTGTGGTCCCCACCTGCAGACCACTCCTTTATCTTGCTAATTGCCTATAATATCCACCTGTTGTCTATTCCATTTGCACAACAGCATGTGAAATGTATTGTCAATCACTGTTGCTTCCTAAGTGGACAGTTTGATTTCACAGAAGTGTGATTGACTTGGAGTTACATTGTGTTGTTTAAGTGTTCCTTTATTTTTTTGAGCAGTGTATATACTGAGATCATGTGACACTTAGACTGCACACAGGTGGACTTTATTTAACTAATTATGTGACTTCTGAAGGTAATTGGTTGCACCAGACATTATTTAGGGGCTTCATAGCAAAGGGAGTGAATACATATGCACGCACACCACTTTTCCGTATTTCCATTTTTTTGCATTTTTTGAAACAAGTCATTTTTTAAAATTTCACTTAATTTATTTGGACTATTTAGTGTATGTCCATTACATGAAATCCAAATAAAAATACATTTAAATTATAGGTTGTAATGCAACAAAATAGGAAAAATGCAGAAGGAGATTAATACTTTTGCAAGGCACTGTACCGATTCCATGGCACATGGTTTATGAATTGACATGCAAAACGACAACGGATTCAAAACTTCAAATTTTTCAATTTAAATTATTATACAAAATTCTTGCAACCAATAGAATGTTATATATATGGGGGATACAAAAAAACATGAACACCTTTAGCATCTCCAGACCTCCGCATTCAGTACCCGGATGTGAGGGTGACCGTGACCCCCAGCTTCTTCATAAAGGTTTCCAGACCCGCAAAGTGAACTGGGGACCACGGTCGGTAACAATGTCCTCTGGAAGACTGTAGTACCGGAAGACCTGCTGGAATAGTGACCTGGATAGTGGTAGGTAGTCCAGAGAGAGGGATAAAACGGGGGGATTTAGAGAATCTGTCAACAACAACCATAATAGTGGTAAAACCATCAGAAAGGGGAGATCAGTTACAATGTTTATGGACAGGTGTGACCTTGGCCGCTGAGGCATGGGAAGGGGAAGTAGTTTTCCTGCTGGAGCGTGCCAGGGAGATTTGGATTGGGTTCATGTTTAGCATGTGTTGACATATTGGGCGACGTCCTACGCGACGTACGGGGCTGTAGAGAGGTGTGTGGCCTCTACCTCTATAGGTTCAGGCTCTGCCCCAGGACAGCCAAAGGAGGGAGGCGAGTGGCGAGGTGGACACCTGTGCTCCCGAAGAAGGTTATCCAGACGGATGGCCATTGACACGAGAGCGTCCAAGGATATGTTGTCATCCTGACATGCCTACTGTGTCTGGATCTCCGTGCGCAGTCCACTGCGGAATAGAGTACGGAGCGCCAGCTCATTCCATCTACTGGAGGCTGCCACATTCTGAAAGGTGAGGGCGCACTCCGCAGTGGTCTGGGCACCCTGCTGGAATTGGAACAGTTGCTCACCTCCCTCTCTGCCCTCTGGAGGTTGGTCACAGAGCCATGAACCTCTCATAGTAACCCAGTTCCTCCTCCCATGCGGACCGTGGCAACCTTGGACCTCTCGATGATGGGGGCTCCCGTCTGATAGGGGAAGTAGAGGGAGCACTTGAGTAGGAAGCCACGGCATTTCGATGGAGTTCCGTCATACTTCTCCGGAAGGGATAGTCAGGCATCGCTGACCTGGGCGGACGGCTGGGTGGGCTGGGGGACTGGCTCACTGTGATGGCCCATGGTAGGAGGCCCTCTGATAGGGGTATGGAGAACCTCGCTGGTGGTGTCGAGGCGGTGGAGAACACGGAGGACTTCCCTCATGGTTGTACCCAGTTGTGCCAGTTGGTTGTGGTGTTGGTGGAGTAGATGACGCTGTTCATTGACCGTCTAGAAGAAGGTTTTTATCTTCTGCTGCTTCCATATTGTGAGGTGGTATTCTGTAACGTATATGCCGGGAGTCAGGAAACAGGTGTAGAAGGTGAGTTTAATAATTAAATCAAATGTTATTGGTCACATACACATGGCTAGCAGATGTTAATGTGTGTGTAGCGAAATGCTTGTGCTTCTAGTTCCGACAGTGCAGTAATATCTAACAAGTAATGTAACAATTCCCCAACTACCTAATACACACAAATCTAAAGAGATGGAATAAGAATATGTATCATGACACAAGGTGAGACCCAGATGCAGACACAGGAGGCAGATGGTTGGAGTCTTACAATATTTATTAATCCAATCAGGTAAAGCAAGAGGATGGTCGTGGACAGGCTAAAGGATCAAAACCAGTTCAGAGTCCAAAAGGTACTGAAGGGCAGGCAGAATCAAGGTCAGGGCAGGCAGAATCAAGGTGAGGGCAGGCAGGATGATCAGGCAGGTGGGAAAGTAGTCCAGAGTCAGGCAGGGGTCAAAACCGGGAGGACTATCAAAAAGAGAATAGCAAAAGGAGTACGGGAAAAACACACTATACCGACATTTCGCTTGTTTGATTGCCTTGCAGAGGGAACAACTACACTGTTTGTATTCGGCCATATTCTCAGTCCTCTTTCCATGGTTAAATGCGGTGGTTCACTCTTAAAGTTTTGCGCGAATGCCGCCATCCATCCACGGTTCTGGTTAGGGTAGGTTTTAATAGTCACAGTGGGTACAACATCTCCAATGCACTTCCTTATAAACTTACTCACAGAGTCAGTATATATATCGATGTTAATCTTTGAGTCTGCCCGGATCATTTCCCAGTCCGAGTGATCAAAATAATCTTGAAGCGTGGATTCCGATTGGTCAGACCAGTGTTGAATGGCTTTAGTTACGGGTACATCCTGTTTGAGTTTCTGCCTATAAGACGGTCGGAACAAGATGAAGTCGTGGTTGGATTTGCCCGAAGGGAGGGCGAGGAAGGGCCTTGTATGCATCGCGGAAGTTAGAGTAGCAGTGATCTAGTGTATTGCCCGCGCAAGTGCTCCAATCAATATGCTGATAGAATTTAGGTAGCCTTGTTCTCAAATTTGCTTTGTTAAAAACTCCAGATACAATAAATGCAGCCTCGGGATATATGGTTTCCAGTTTACATAGAGTCCAGTAAAGTTCCGGCGTGGTGTCTGCTTGAGGGGGTATATACACAGCTGTGATGATAACTGACGAGAATTCTCTTGGGAGATATTATGGCCGGCATTTGATTCTAAGGAATTCTAGGTTGGTGACCAGAAGGACATGAGTTCCTGTATGTTATTATGATTACACCATGAGTCGTTAATCATGAAGCATACACCCCCGCCCTTCTTCTTCCCAGAGAGGTGTATATCTCTGTCGGCGCGACGCATGAAGAAGCCCGGTGGCTGAACCAGCTCCAACAACGTATCCCGAGATAGCCATGTTTCCGTGAAACAGAGAATGATACAATCTCTGATGTCTCTCTGGAAGGCAACCATTGCTTTAATTTCGTCTACCTTGTTGTCAAGAGACTGGACATTGGCAAGTAGTATACTCGGAAGCAGTGGGTGGTGTGCACGCCTACGGAGCCTGACCAGGGGGCCGCTCTGTCTGCCTCTTCTGCGGCGACGTTGTTTTTGGTCGCCGTCTAGGTAATCCTAGATCCTGATCTACTGTCCTGGGTGGTGGTCCGAACAAAGGATCCACTTCGGGAAAGTCATATTCCTGGTCGTAATGATGGTAAGTTAGCGTCGCTCTTATATCTATAGTTCTTCCCAACTGTATGTAATAACACTTAAGATTTTCTGGGCTAACAATGTAAGAAATAATACATAAAAAACTAAATACTGCATAGTTTCCTAAGGACTCGAAATGAGGCAACCATCTCTGTCAGCGCCATCTTCATGAAACGATACAAAATAACAAACATGAGAAGCGTACTGAACATGAGAGAAAACAATACCACCTAATGACTGATGACAACTGAGGGCTAAATAAAGGGGGCGAAATCAAGGGGAAAATGATGGCCACGTGTGTGTAATGATGAGGAACAGGTGTGCGTAATATAGTAGCCAGTACCGGTGGTTAGTAGACCGGTGATGTCGCGCGCTGGAGGGAGGGAGCTGAAGTAGGTGTGACAATATGTTTATAAGTCCCGTGCCATTATTTTATTTTACATGATTTTATAGTAAGAAGGATATAATTGAAATTAGCTGAATAAAATAGAAAGGAGATTTTTCCCATTTATGAAGTGGCTATGTTGAGCGAAAAAGTGATCACTTGAAACAATAACTCTCAAATATGCTAGATTTGAGAGTTATTTGGCAACTTTAGTTGTGAGTGATACAAACCATAGAATGTCTCAGAAATCAGGCTGCTTTGGTTTTATAGCGGAACGTGCTTAATATGAGCAGCTGAGACAGAAATATAAGAGTGTTGGGTCAGTAACCGAAAGGTTGCTGGATCAAATCCTGGGCTGACAAGGTAAAAAATCTGTTGTTGGGCCCCTGAACAAGGCAGTTAACCCACTGTTCCCCAGTAGGCTGTCATTGTAAATAATAATTTGTTCTTAACTGACTTGCCTAGTTAAATAAAGGTTAAATTAAATATAGATTTAAAAAAATAAATAATAATAATGCAGTCCACACTCAAAGGTAATTACTCACATTTGTTAGGCTAGAGCCATGAGTACCAGACATCTTAAATCAGTTTTTTTTATGTTAGGCTTTGAAACAACATCCACAACAACCATGTTTTATACTGTTTCAACCTGCTGTTAAACTTGTTTCTTCAAATCATCACAGTGAGGTGAGTTTTAAAGGTATGAGGCCTTCTGTTTTGATGACAAGTGTTTGATGTGATTTCCCATTGCATTTGCTTTGATGTCAGAGTGGTTAGAGGGACAATAGAGCCCTGAGTACCAGACCATTAGGACCTAAATGAGGGACAATAGAGCCCTGAGTACCAGGCCATTAGGAACTGATGGAGAGACAATAGAGTCCTGAGTACCAGGCCGTTAGGACCTGATGGAGGGACAATAGAGCCCAGAGTACCAGGCCATTAGGACCTTATGGAGCAACAATAGAGCGCTGAGTACCAGGCCATTAGGAACTGATGGAGAGACAATAGAGCCCTGAGTATGAGGCCGTTAGGACCTGATGGAGGAACAATAGAGCCCTGAATACCCGGCCATTAGGACCTGATGGAGGGACAGAGTAGAGCCCAGAGTACCAGGCCATTAGGAACTGATGGAGGGACAATAGAGCCCTGAGTACCAGGCCATTAGGACCTGATGGTAGTTGGGTAGTAAGTTGGGTACTACCAAAGCATGTCCAGAGTGCATAAAAGGATTACATGGAATTTTACTGCCGTCATGACTGCTGGTGTGGCGGTAATACGGTCACTGCAACAGCCCTAGGCTCAATGTCTTCATCCTTATGTACTAAATAGAGAGTAGACTCATCTTTTTACCCTCTTCACTCTTTTCCCTCCCTCCCTCCCCCCAGTTGGAGCTGAACTGCCAGGTGATGTTCCGTAACTACCAGAGGAAGACAGACATGGACGAGCCCCCGCTGGTGGACTTCGGAGGGGAGGGGGACGATGACAAGAGCACTAAGAGGAAGAACAAGGACCCCCTGTATGTTCACATGGAGGAGGAGTTCTACCGTTACGGAGTCAAGATGGAGTGGCTCATGATCCACCGCATCCTCAACCACAGGTAGCGCACACACAGGCACCTGGGATACACACGCTAACACACACACACCTGGGATACACACGCTAACACACACACACACCTGGGATACACACGCTAACACACACACACCTGGGATACACACGCTAACACACACACACACCTGGGATACACACACACACACACCAGAGTAACACACGCTAACACACACACCTGGGATACACACGCTAACACACACACCTGGGATACACACAATAACACACACACACACCTGGGATACACACGCTAACACACACACACCTGGGATACACACGCTAACACACACACACCTGGGATACACACAATAACACACACACACACCTGGGATACACACGCTAACACACACACACCTGGGATACACACGCTAACACACACACACCTGGGATACACACGCTAACACACACACCTGGGGTACACACGCTAACACACACACAACTGGGGTACACACGCTAATACACACACACCTGGGGTACACATGCTAACACACACACACCTGGGGTACACATGCTAACACGCTAACACACACACACCTGGGATACACACTCTAACACACACACACCTGGGATACACACAATAACACACACACACACCTGGGATACACACGCTAACACACACACACACCTGGGATACACACGCTAACACACACACACCTGGGATACACACAATAACACACACACACACCTGGGATACACACGCTAACACACACACAAGCCTGGGATACACACGCTAACACACACACACCTGGGATACACACGCTAACACACACACCTGGGGTACACACGCTAACACACACAACTGGGGTACACACGCTAATACACACACACCTGGGGTACACATGCTAACACACACACACCTGGGGTACACATGCTAACACACACACACCTGGGATACACACGCTAACACACACACACCTGGGATACACACACTAACACACACAAACACCTGGGATACACACGCTAACACACACACACCTGGGATGCACACGCTAACACACACACACACCTGGGATACACACGCTAGCACACACACACACCTGGGATACACACGCTAGCACACACACCTGGGGTACACACGCTAACACAAACACACACCTGAGATACACACGCTAACACACACACACCTGGGATACACACGCTAACACACACACACACCTGGGATACACACGCTAACACACACACACCTGGGATACACACGCTAACACACACACACCTGGGATACACACGCTAACACACACACACACCTGGGATTCACACGCTAACACCCACACCTGGGATACACACGCTAACACACACACACCTGGGATTCACACGCTAACACACACACCTGGGATACACACGCTAGCACACACACCTGGGATACACACGCTAACACACACACACCTGGGATTCACACGCTAACACAACACAGCATAAGGTAACATACTACCTCCTAGAGGTAAACGCACACCTTCTTAGGCGAGGTGCTGGCTAGTTGGAGTAGAAAACTTGAAAATAAAAGAGAGCCGCACACTCTAGGAGCTCAGATGCAAAAATGTAATACCAACGTTTCGACAGCCAAGCTGTCTTCATCAGGGTATAATCACAAACACTGCGGGATGACTTGTTTATATAGTGTCAAAAGACACAGGTGTCTGTAATCATGGCCAAGAGTGGCCTAATATCATTGGTTAATTATCAAATATTAAAATGGCATACAAAGAACAGCATACAAACAACAAATGGATAGCATACGCTCATAAATTAATTTGTCTACACAAGCTTACAAACAATTACAATGACAAAGTCACAATAATCACAAGAATGGCTTCAGATCAAAGTCGAAGTTGAGACCGAAGGGAGCAAGGGTCTTTAAGTGAAAGATCCAGGCAGCCTCTCGTTTTAACAATAAATTATCAAGGTCACCCCCTCCCCCAGGGAGGGTGACATGTTCGATGCCAATATAACGCAGAGACGAAATTGAGTGGTCTAACGCAGAGACGAAAACATACTACCTCCTAACACAGGCATGTCATACTCAGTTCTGTAAAGGAAAAGGCTGTTTATTTGTTGTAGAAATGGCAATAGTTTGTTTAACACCTCTGTATCCTATTAGTATCAATACAGATGTAAACCATAATATCATCATTCTCCTTCCCCTCCTCCTCTCTCCAGTGTGGATAAGAGGAACAACGTGCACTACCTGATCAAGTGGAGGGATCTGGCCTACGACCAGGCCTCCTGGGAGAGTGAGGAGATGGACATCCCAGAGTATGACCAATACAAGCAGACCTACTGGAACCACAGGTACACAGAAACACGCACGCACACACTCAACAATACATGCACAAAAAACTCAGATAACTATAGTAACCTATAGCAACCTATAGTAACCTATAGCAACATATAGTAAGTAACCTGAAGCAATAATCTAATCCTCTTCACGTCTTCCATCTTTCTCTACCTACCCCCTCTTCCATCTCTCTCTCTCTCTCTCTCTATCTATCTCTAACTCTCTCTCTCTCTCTCTCTCTCTCTCTCTCTCTCTCTCTCTCTCAGAGAGTTGATGTTGGGAGATGAGGGCAGGCCTGGTAAGAAGCTGAAGAAGATAGCTAAAGTGAAGAAGAGTGAGAAACCCCCTGCTAACCCTGTGGTGGATGTAAGTACGGGTACTTCCTTGTTCCTTTTCATGCGAATCTTCCAAATCTTCCATTCACATTGATTCATGATTCTGCTCTGTAATGTAAATGAAGATTTCCACTTCCCCTCCAGCCCACCATCAAGTTTGACCATCAGCCAGACTACCTGGACACTACAGGGGGAACGCTGCACCCCTACCAGCTGGAGGGTCTCAACTGGCTGCGTTTCTCCTGGGCTCAGGCCACTGACACTATACTGGCTGATGAGATGGGTCTAGGCAAGACTGTCCAGACCGCTGTCTTCCTCTACTCACTCTACAAAGAGGTGTGTTGGTAGGGTCTGTATTGGGGTCTGTGTGCTGGATAGGCAAAATAATGTGGTCATCTGATTCCACAGCGATGTGTTTCAGAGTGTGTGTGTGAGAGAGAGAGCGATATCCTGTGTGTATGTAAGTTTGTGTCTCTCGTCCAGTCTGCCTTCCCTTGTCAATAATTTCAGTGGGGGTACTGCCAAACCCTGGGCAAACAATAAAACCGCCCATTAAAGGGATCTAGTCCAAAAAGAGGGACTCTGTCCTAAAGGCAGGCTGGGACAAATACAAGCAAAGTCCACCTAGTCTTATCAGAAGGCTAGGTTGAGTTATTACCCTACTGCTAAATACCTAGCGACGTGAATGATCAGTCCAATGTTAGGGGATAAGGGCAGAGCATCTAAATCAGACTTAGACACTTCTCTTTTCTGATTCACCTGAAGTGTTTTACTCACTCACCTATTAACCCCTGACCTTCCACCTCTCCAGGGTCATTCAAAGGGCCCGTTCCTGGTGAGCGCCCCCCTGTCCACCATCATTAACTGGGAGAGAGAGTTTGAGTTGTGGGCCCCGGACATGTACGTGGTGACCTACGTAGGAGACAAGGACAGCAGAGCCGTCATCAGAGAAAACGAGTTCTCCTTCGAGGGCAATGCCATCCGGGGGGGCAAGAAGGCCTCTAAGATGAGGGTGAGAGACGAGTGGGATGGGAGGATGGGGAGACTGATAAGGTGCTGTCATGGTTGTTATTGTTGTTCATTAAATATTTGTTTTGTATCTAATCCTTTGCCCCCTCCCTCTCGCTCTGTCCCCCTGCAGAAAGACTCATCGGTGAAGTTCCATGTCCTGCTGACGTCCTATGAGCTGATCACTATAGACCAGGCTGTGCTGGGCTCCATAGACTGGGCCTGTCTGGTGGTGGATGAGGCACACAGGCTGAAGAACAACCAGTCAAAGGTCAGACACACACCAGTACAATAACCATTATAGTCATAACCAGTATCATAACCATTATAGTCATAACCAGTACCATAACCATTATAGTCATAACCAGTACCATAACCATTATAGTCATAACCAGTACCATAACCATTATAGTCATAACCAGTACCATAACCATTATAGTCATAACCAGTACCAAAACCATTATAGTCATAACCAGTACCATAACCATTATAGTCATAACCAGTACCATAACCATTATAGTCATAACCAGTACCATAACCATTATAGTGATAACCAGTACCATAACCATTATAGTCATAACCAGTACCATAACCATTATAGTGAAAACCAGTACCATAACCATTATAGTCATAACCAGTATCATAACCATTATAGTCATAACCAGTACCATAACCATTATAGTCATAACCAGTATCATAACCATTATAGTCATAACCAGTACCATAACCATTATAGTCATAACCAGTACCATAACCATTATAGTCATAACCAGTACCATAACCATTATAGTCATAACCAGTACCATAACCATTATAGTCATAACCAGTACCATAACCATTATAGTCATAACCAGTATCATAACCATTATAGTCATAACCAGTACCATAACCATTATAGTCATAACCAGTACCATAACCATTATAGTGATAACCAGTACCATAACCATTATAGTCATAACCAGTACAATAACCATTATAGTCATAACCAGTATCATAACCATTATAGTCATAACCAGTACCATAACCATTATAGTCATAACCAGTACCATAACCATTATAGTCATAACCAGTACCATAACCATTATAGTCATAACCAGTACCATAACCATTATTGTCATAACCAGTACCATAACCATTATAGTCATAACCAGTACCATAACCATTATAGTGATAACCAGTATCATAACCATTATAGTCATAACCAGTACAATAACCATTATAGTCATAACCAGTATCATAACCATTATAGTCATAACCAGTACCATAACCATTATAGTCATAACCAGTACCATAACCATTATAGTCATAACCAGTACCATAACCATTATAGTCATAACCAGTACCATAACCAGTATCATAACCATTATAGTCATAACCAGTACCATAACCATTATATTCATAACCAGTACCATAACCATTATAGTCATAACCAGTATCATAACCATTATAGTCATAACCAGCATCATAACCATTATAGTAATAACCAGTACCATAACCATTATAGTTATAACCAGTACCATAACCATTATAGTCATAGTCATAACCAGTACCATAACCATTATAGTCATAACCAGTACCATAACCATTATATTCATAACCAGTACCATAACAACTATAGCCATAACCAGTACCATAACCATTATAGTCATAACCAGTACCACAACCATTATATTCAATAACCAGTACCATAACCATTAGAGACATAACCAGTACCATAACCATCATAGCCATAACCAGTACCATAACCATTATAGTCATAACCAGCACCATAACCATTATATTCAATAACCAGTACCATAACCATTATAGTCATAACCAGTACCATAACCATTATAGTGATAACCAGTACCATAACCATTATAGTCATAACCAGTACCATAACCATTATAGTCATAACCAGTACCATAACCATTATTGTCATAACCAGTACCATAACCATTATAGTCATAACCAGTACCATAACCATTATAGTGATAACCAGTATCATAACCATTATAGTCATAACCAGTACAATAACCATTATAGTCATAACCAGTATCATAACCATTATAGTCATAACCAGTACCATAACCATTATAGTCATAACCAGTACCATAACCATTATAGTCATAACCAGTACCATAACCATTATAGTCATAACCAGTACCATAACCATTATTGTCATAACCAGTACCATAACCATTATAGTCATAACCAGTACCATAACCATTATAGTGATAACCAGTATCATAACCATTATAGTCATAACCAGTACAATAACCATTATAGTCATAACCAGTATCATAACCATTATAGTCATAACCAGTACCATAACCATTATAGTCATAACCAGTACCATAACCATTATAGTCATAACCAGTACCATAACCATTATAGTCATAACCAGTACCATAACCATTATAGTCATAACCAGTACCATAACCATTATAGTCATAACCAGTACCATAACCAGTACCATAACCATTATAGTTATAACCAGTACCATAACCATTATAGTCATAGTCATAACCAGTACCATAACCATTATAGTCATAACCAGTACCATAACCATTATATTCATAACCAGTACCATAACAACTATAGCCATAACCAGTACCATAACCATTATAGTCATAACCAGTACCACAACCATTATATTCAATAACCAGTACCATAACCATTAGAGACATAACCAGTACCATAACCATCATAGCCATAACCAGTACCATAACCATTATAGTCATAACCAGCACCATAACCATTATATTCAATAACCAGTACCATAACCATTATAGTCATAACTAGTACCATAACCATTATAGTGATAACCAGTACCATAACCATTATAGTCATAACCAGTACCATAACCATTATAGTCATAACCAGTACCATAACCGTTATAGTCATAACCAGTACCATAACCATTATAGTCATAACCAGTACCATAACCATTATAGTGATAACCAGTACCATAACCATTATAGTCATAACCAGTACCATAACCATTATAGTCATAACCAGTACCATAACCATTATAGTGATAACCAGTACCATAACCATTATAGTCATAACCAGTACCATAACCATTATAGTCATAACCAGTACCATAACCATTATAGTCATAACCAGTACCATAACCATTATAGTCATAACCAGTACCATAACCATTATAGTCATAACCAGTACCATAACCATTATAGTCATAACCAGTACCATAACCATTATAGTCATAACCAGTACCATAACCATTATAGTCATAACCAGTACCATAACCATTATAGTCATAACCAGTACCATAACCATTATAGTGATAACCAGTACCATAACCATTATAGTCATAACCAGTACCATAACCATTATAGTCATAACCAGTACCATAACCATTATAGTCATAACCAGTACCATAACCATTATAGTCATAACCAGTACCATAACCATTATAGTCATAACCAGTACCATAACCATTATAGTCATAACCAGTACCATAACCATTATAGTCATAACCAGTACCATAACCATTATAGTCATAACCAGTACCATAACCATTATAGTCATAACCAGTACCATAACCATTTTAGTCATAACCAGTACCATAACCATTATTGTCTTAACCAGTACCATAACCATTATAGTGATAACCAGTACCATAACCATTATAGTCATAACCAGTACCATAACCATTATAGTCATAACCAGTACCATAACCATTATAGTTATAACCAGTACCATAACCATTATAGTCATAGTCATAACCAGTACCATAACCATTATAGTCATAACCAGTACCATAACCATTATATTCATAACCAGTACCATAACAACTATAGCCATAACCAGTACCATAACCATTATAGTCATAACCAGTACCACAACCATTATATTCAATAACCAGTACCATAACCATTAGAGACATAACCAGTACCATAACCATTATAGTGATAACCAGTACCATAACCATTATAGTCATAACCAGTACAATAACCATTATAGTCATAACCAGTATCATAACCATTATAGTCATAACCAGTACCATAACCATTATAGTCATAACCAGTACCATAACCATTATAGTCATAACCAGTACCATAACCATTATAGTCATAACCAGTACCATAACCATTATTGTCATAACCAGTACCATAACCATTATAGTCATAACCAGTACCATAACCATTATAGTGATAACCAGTATCATAACCATTATAGTCATAACCAGTACCATAACCATTATAGTCATAACCAGTACCATAACCATTATAGTGATAACCAGTACCATAACCATTATAGTCATAACCAGTACCATAACCATTATAGTCATAACCAGTACCATAACCATTATAGTCATAACCAGTACCATAACCATTATAGTCATAACCAGTACCATAACCATTATAGTCATAACCAGTACCATAACCATTATAGTCATAACCAGTACCATAACCATTATAGTCATAACCAGTACCATAACCATTATAGTCATAACCAGTACCATAACCATTATAGTCATAACCAGTACCATAACCATTATAGTCATAACCAGTACCATAACCATTATAGTGATAACCAGTACCATAACCATTATAGTCATAACCAGTACCATAACCATTATAGTCATAACCAGTACCATAACCATTATAGTCATAACCAGTACCATAACCATTATAGTCATAACCAGTACCATAACCATTATAGTGATAACCAGTACCATAACCATTATAGTGATAACCAGTACCATAACCATTATAGTCATAACCAGTACCATAACCATTATAGTCATAACCAGTACCATAACCATTATAGTCATAACCAGTACCATAACCATTATAGTCATAACCAGTACCATAACCATTATAGTCATAACCAGTACCATAACCATTATAGTGATAACCAGTATCATAACCATTATAGTCATAACCAGTACAATAACCATTATAGTCATAACCAGTATCATAACCATTATAGTCATAACCAGTACCATAACCATTATAGTCATAACCAGTACCATAACCATTATAGTCATAACCAGTACCATAACCATTATAGTCATAACCAGTACCATAACCATTATAGTCATAACCAGTACCATAACCATTATAGTGATAACCAGTACCATAACCATTATAGTCATAACCAGTACCATAACCATTATAATCATAACCAGTACCATAACCATTATAGTCATAACCAGTACCATAACCATTATAGTCATAACCAGTACCATAACCATTATAGTCATAACCAGTACCATAACCCTTATAGTCATAACCAGTACCATAACCATTATAGTCAGAACCAGTACCATAACCATTAGAGACATAACCAGTACCATAACCATTATATTCATAACCAGTACCATAACCATTATATTCAATAACCAGTACCATGACCATTATAGTCATAACCAGTACCATGACCATTATAGTCATAACCAGTACCATAACCATTATAGTCATAACCAGTACCATAAGCATTATATTAATTAACCATTACCATAACCATTATAGTCATAACCAGTACCATAACCATTATAGTCATAACCAGTACCATAATCATTATATTCATAACCAGTACCATGACCATTATAGACATAACCAGTACCATAACCATTATAGACATAACCATTATATTCAATAACCAGTACCATAACCATTTTAGTCATAACCAGTACCATAACCATTATTGTCTTAACTAGTACCATAACCAGTACCATAACCATTATTGTCTTAACTAGTACCATAACCATTATTGTCTTAACTAGTACCATAACCATTATAGTCATAACCAGTACCATAACCATTATATACATAACCAGTACCATAACCATTATAGTGATAACCAGTACCATAACCATTATATTCATAACCAGTACCATAACCATTAGAGACATAACCAGTACCATAACCATTATATTCATAACCAGTATCATAACCATTATAGTCATAACCAGTACCATAACCATTATAGACATAACCAGTACCATGACCATTATAGACATAACCAGTACCATAACCATTATAGTCATAACCAGTACCATAACCATTATAGACATAACCAGTACCATAACCATTATAGTCATAACCAGTATCATAACCATTATAGTCATAACCAGTACCATAACCATTATAGACATAACCAGTACCATAACCATTATAGTCATAACCAGTACCATAACCATTATAGTCATAACCAGTACCATAACCATTATAGTCATAACCAGTACCATAACCATTAGAGACATAACCAGTACCATAACCACTATAGACATAACCAGTACCATAACCATTAGAGACATAACCAGTACCATAACCATTATATTCATAACCAGTACCATAACCATTATAGACATAACCATTATATTCAATAACCAGTACCATAACAATTTAGTCATAACCAGTACCATAACCATTATTGTCTTAACTAGTACCATAACCAGTACCATAACCATTATTGTCTTAACTAGTACCATAACCATTATTGTCTTAACTAGTACCATAACCATTATAGTCATAACCAGTACCATAACCATTATAGACATAACCAGTACCATAACCATTATAGTGATAACCAGTACCATAACCATTATATTCATAACCAGTACCATAACCATTAGAGACATAACCAGTACCATAACCATTATATTCATAACCAGTATCATAACCATTATAGTCATAACCAGTACCATAACCATTATAGACATAACCAGTACCATAACCATTATAGACATAACCAGTACCATGACCATTATAGACATAACCAGTACCATAACCATTATAGACATAACCAGTACCATAACCAGTATCATAACCATTATAGTCATAACCAGTACCATAACCATTATAGTCATAACCAGTACCATAACCATTATAGTCATAACCAGTACCATAACCATTATAGTCATAACCAGTACCATAACCATTATAGTCATAACCAGTACCATAACCATTAGAGACATAACCAGTACCATAACCATTATATTCATAACCAGTACCATAACCATTATATTCAATAACCAGTACCATGACCATTATAGTCATAACCAGTACCATGACCATTATAGTCATAACCAGTACCATAACCATTATAGTCATAACCAGTACCATAAGCATTGTATTCATTAACCATTACCATAACCATTATAGTCATAACCAGTACCATAACCATTATAGTCATAACCAGTACCATAATCATTATATTCATAACCAGTACCATGACCATTATAGACATAACCAGTACCATGACCATTATAGTCATAACCAGTACCATAACCATTATAGTCATAACCAGTACCATAAGCATTATATTCATTAACCATTACCATAACCATTATATTCAATAACCAGTACCATAACCATTTTAGTCATAACCAGTACCATAACCATTATTGTCTTAACTAGTACCATAACCAGTACCATAACCATTATTGTCTTAACTAGTACCATAACCATTATTGTCTTAACTAGTACCATAACCATTATAGTCATAACCAGTACCATAACCATTATATACATAACCAGTACCATAACCATTATAGTGATAACCAGTACCATAACCATTATATTCATAACCAGTACCATAACCATTATAGTCAATAAACAGTACCATAACCATTATAGTCATAACCAGTACCATGACCTTTATATTCAATAACCAGTACCATAACCATTAATGTCATAACCAGTACCATAACCATTATAGTCAATAACCAGTACCATAACCATTATATTCAATAACCAGTACCATGACCATTATAGTCATAACCAGTACCATAACCATTATAGTCAATAACCAGTACCTTAACCATTATAGTCATAACCAGTACCATGACCATTATAGTCAATAACCAGTACCATAACCAGTACCATAACCATTATAGTCAATAACCAGTACCATAACCAGTACCATAACCATTATAGTCAATAACCAGTACCATGACCATTATATTCAATAACCAGTACCATAACCAGTACCATAACCATTATAGTCAATAACCAGTACCATAACCATTATATTCAATAACCAGTACCTTAACCATTATAGTCATAACCAGTACCATGACCATTATAGTCATAACCAGTACCATGACCATTATAGTCATAACCAGTACCATAACCATTATATTCAATAAACAGTACCATAACCAGTACCATGACCATTATAGTAATAACCAGTACCATAACCATTATAGTCATAATCAGTACCATAACCATTATATTCAATAACCAGTACCATAACCATTATAGACATAACCAGTACCATGACCATTATAGTCATAATCAGTACCATAACCATTATATTCAATAACCAGTACCATAACCATTATAGTCAATAACCAGTACCATGACCATTATAGTCATAACCAGTACCATAACCATTATATTCAATAACCAGTACCATAACCATTATAGTCAATAACCAGTACCATAACCATTATAGTCAATAACCAGTACCATAACCATTATATTCAATAACCAGTACCATGACCATTATAGTCAATAACCAGTACCGTAACCATTATATTCAATAACCAGTACCATAACCATTACATTCAATAACCAGTACCATAACCATTATATTCATAACCAGTACCATGACCATTATATTCAATAACCAGTACCATAACCATTATATTCAATAACCAGTACCATAACCATTACATTCAATAACCAGTACCATAACCATTATATTCAATAACCAGTACCATAACCACCATAGTCATAACCAGTACCATGACCATTATATTCAATAACCAGTACCATAACCATTATATTCAATAACCAGTACCATGACCATTATATTCAATAACCAGTACCATGACCATTATAGTCATAACCAGTACCATAACCATTATAGTCAATAACCAGTATCATAACCATTCTAGTCAATAACCAGTACCATGACCATTATATTCAATAACCACTACCATAACCATTATAGTCATAACCAGTACCATGACCATTATATTCAATAACCAGTACCATAACCATTATAGTCATAACCAGTACCATAACCATTATATTCAATAAGCAGTACCATAACCATTATAGTCAATAACCAGTACCATAACCATTATATTCAATAACCAGTACCATAACCATTATAGTCAATAACCAGTACCATAACCATTGTAGTCATAACCAGTACCATAACCATTATAGTCATAACCAGTACCATAACCATTATAGTCATAACCAGTACCATAACCATTATATTCATAACCAGTACCATAACCATTATATTCAATAACCAGTACCATAACCATTACATTCAATAACCAGTACCATGACCATTATAGTCATAACCAGTACCATAACCATTACAGTCAATAAACAGTACCATAACCATTATAGTCATAACCAGTACCATGACCATTATATTCAATAACCAGTACCATAACCATTATAGTCATAACCAGTACCATAACCATTATAGTCAATAACCAGTACCATAACCATTATATTCAATAACCAGTACCATGACCATTATAATCATAACCAGTACCATAACCATTATAGTCAATAACCAGTACCTTAACCATTATAGTCATAACCAGTACCATGACCATTATAGTCAATAACCAGTACCATAACCAGTACCATAACCATTATAGTCAATAACCAGTACCATAACCATTATATTTAATAACCAGTACCTTAACCATTATAGTCATAACCAGTACCATGACCATTATAGTCATAACCAGTACCATGACCATTATAGTCATAACCAGTACCATAACCATTATATTCAATAAACAGTACCATAACCAGTACCATGACCATTATAGTAATAACCAGTACCATAACCATTATAGTCATAACCAGTACCATAACCATTATATTCAATAACCAGTACCATAACCATTATAGACATAACCAGTACCATGACCATTATAGTCATAACCAGTACCATAACCATTATATTCAATAACCAGTACCATAACCATTATAGTCAATAACCAGTACCATAACCATTATAGTCAATAACCAGTACCATAACCATTATATTCAATAACCAGTACCATGACCATTATAGTCAATAACCAGTACCATAACCATTATAGTCAATAACCAGTACCATGACCATTATATTCAATAACCAGTACCATAACCATTATAGTCAATAACCAGTACCATGACCATTATAGTCAATAACCAGTACCATAACCAGTACCATGACCATTATAGTCAATAACCAGTACCATAACCATTATATTCAATAACCAGTACCATAACCATTATAGTCATAACCAGTACCATGACCATTATAGTCATAACCAGTACCATGACCATTATATTCAATAACCAGTACCATGACCATTATAGTCATAACCAGTACCATAACCATTATATTCATAACCAGTACCATAACCATTATAGTCATAACCAGTACCATAACCATTATAGTCATAACCAGTACCATAACCATTATATTCAATAACCATAACCATTATAGTCATAACCAGTACCATAACCATTATAGTCATAACCAGTACCATAACCATTATATTCAATAACCAGTACCATAACCATTATATTCAATAACCAGTACCATAACCAGTATCATAACCATTATAGTCAATAACCAGTACCATGACCATTATAGTCATAACCAGTACCATAACCATTATATTCATAACCAGTACTATGACCATTATATTCAATAACCAGTACCATAACCATTATAGTCATAACCAGTACCATAACCATTATATTCAATAAGCAGTACCATAACCATTATAGTCAATAACCAGTACCATAACCATTATATTCAATAACCAGTACCATAACCATTATAGTCAATAACCAGTACCATAACCATTATAGTCATAACCAGTACCATAACCATTATAGTCATATCCAGTACCATAACCATTATAGTCATAACCAGTACCATAACCATTATATTCATAACCAGTACCATAACCATTATATTCAATAACCAGTACCATAACCATTACATTCAATAACCAGTACCATGACCATTATAGTCATAACCAGTACCATAACCATTATAGTCAATAAACAGTACCATAACCATTATAGTCATAACCAGTACCATGACCATTATATTCAATAACCAGTACCATAACCATTATAGTCATAACCAGTACCATAACCATTATAGTCAATAAACAGTACCATAACCATTATAGTCATAACCAGTACCATGACCATTATATTCAATAACCAGTACCATAACCATTATAGTCATAACCAGTACCATAACCATTATAGTCAATAACCAGTACCATAACCATTATATTCAATAACCAGTACCATGACCATTATAGTCATAATCAGTACCATAACCATTATAGTCAATAACCAGTACCTTAACCATTATAGTCATAACCAGTACCATGACCATTATAGTCAATAACCAGTACCATAACCAGTACCATAACCATTATAGTCAATAACCAGTACCATAACCAGTACCATAACCATTATAGTCAATAACCAGTACCATGACCATTATATTCAATAACCAGTACCATAACCAGTACCATAACCATTATAGTCAATAACCAGTACCATAACCATTATATTCAATAACCAGTACCTTAACCATTATAGTCATAACCAGTACCATGACCATTATAGTCATAACCAGTACCATGACCATTATAGTCATAACCAGTACCATAACCATTATATTCAATAAACAGTACCATAACCAGTACCATGACCATTATAGTAATAACCAGTACCATGACCATTATATTCAATAACCAGTACCATAACCATTATAGTCATAACCAGTACCATAACCATTATAGACATAACCAGTACCATGACCATTATAGTCATAACCAGTACCATAACCATTATATTCAATAACCAGTACCATAACCATTATAGTCAATAACCAGTACCATGACCATTATAGTCATAACCAGTACCATAACCATTATATTCAATAACCAGTACCATAACCATTATAGTCAATAACCAGTACCATAACCATTATAGTCAATAACCAGTACCATAACCATTATATTCAATAACCAGTACCATGACCATTATAGTCAATAACCAGTACCATAACCATTATAGTCAATAACCAGTACCATGACCATTATAGTCAATAACCAGTACCATAACCAGTACCATGACCATTATAGTCAATAACCAGTACCATAACCATTATATTCAATAACCAGTACCATAACCATTATAGTCATAACCAGTACCATGACCATTATAGTCATAACCAGTACCATGACCATTATATTCAATAACCAGTACCATGACCATTATAGTCAATAACCAGTACCATGACCATTATATTCAATAACCAGTACCATAACCATTATAGTCAATAACCAGTACCATGACCATTATAGTCATAACCAGTACCATAACCATTATATTCAATAACCAGTACCATGACCATTATAGTCAATAACCAGTACCATGACCATTATATTCAATAACCAGTACCATAACCATTATAGCCATAACCAGTACCATGACCATTAGAGACATAACCAGTACCATAACCATTATAGTCATAACCAGTACCATAACCATTATATTCAATAACCAGTACCATAACCATTATATTCAATAACCAGTACCATAACCAGTACCATAACCATTATAGTCAATAACCAGTACCATAACCATTATAGTCATAACCAGTACCATAACCATTATATTCAATAACCAGTACCATGACCATTATTGTCATAACCAGTACCATAACCATTACATTCAATAACCAGTACCATGACCATTATAGTCATAACCAGTACCATAACCATTATAGTCATAACCAGTACCATAACCATTATAGTCATAACCAGTACCATAACCATTATAGTCATAACCAGTACCATAACCATTATAGTCAATAACCAGTACCATGACCATTATAGTCATAACCAGTACCATAACCATTACATTCAATAACCAGTACCATGACCATTATATTCAATAACCAGTACCATAACCATTATATTCATAACCAGTACCATAACCATTATAGTCAATAACCAGTACCATAACCATTATATTCAATAACCAGTACCATAACCATTATAGTCATATCCAGTACCATAACCATTATATTCAATAGCCAGTACCATAACCATTATATTCAATAACCAGTACCATAACCATTATATTCATAACCAGTACCATAACCATTATAGTCAATAACCAGTACCATAACCATTATATTCAATAGCCAGTACCATAACCATTATATTCAATAACCAGTACCTTAACCATTATATTCATAACCAGTACCATGACCATTATATTCAATAACCAGTACCATAACCATTATATTCATAACCAGTACCATAACCATTATATTCAATAACCAGTACCATAACCATTATAGTCATAACCAGTACCATAACCATTATATTCATAACCAGTACCATGACCATTATATTCAATAACCAGTACCATAACCATTATATTCAATAACCAGTACCATAACCATTATATTCAATAACCAGTACCATAACCATTATATTCAATAACCAGTACCATGACCATTATAGTCATAACCAGTACCATAACCATTATATTCAATAACCAGTACCATAACCATTATATTCAATAACCAGTACCATAACCATTATAGTCATAACCAGTACCATGACCATTATAGTCAATAACCAGTACCATGACCATTATAGTCAATAACCAGTACCATGACCATTATAGTCATAACCAGTACCATGACCATTATAGTCATAACCAGTACCATGACCATTATAGTCATAACCAGTACCATGACCATTATAGTCAATAACCAGTACCATGACCATTATAGTCAATAACCAGTACCATGACCATTGTAGTCAATAACCAGTACCATGACCATTATAGTCATAACCAGTACCATAACCATTATATTCAATAACCAGTACCATAACCATTATAGTCAATAACCTGTACCATAACCATTATATTCAATAACCAGTACCATAACCATTATAGTCAATAACCAGTACCATGACCATTATAGTCATAACCAGTACCATAACCATTGTAGTCATAACCAGTACCATAACCATTATATTCATAACCAGTACCATAACCATTACATTCAATAACCAGTACCATAACCATTATAGTCATAACCAGTACCATAACCATTATAGTCATAACCAGTACCATAACCATTATAGTCAATAAACAGTACCATAACCATTATAGTCAATAACCAGTACCATGACCATTATAGTCATAACCAGTACCATAACCAGTACCATAACCATTATAGTCAATAACCAGTACCATAACCATTATATTCAATAACCAGTACCATAACCATTATAGTCATAACCAGTACCATGACCATTATATTCATAACCAGTACCATAACCATTATATTCAATAACCAGTACCATGACCATTATAGTCATAACCAGTACCATAACCATTATATTCAATAACCAGTACCATAACCATTATAGTCATAACCAGTACCATAACCATTATATTCAATAACCAGTACCATAACCATTATAGTCATAACCAGTACCATAACCAGTACCATAACCATTATAGTCAATAAACAGTACCATAACCATTATAGTCAATTACCAGTACCATGACCATTATAGTCATAACCAGTACCATAACCAGTACCATGACCATTATAGTCATAACCAGTACCATAACCATTATATTCAATAACCAGTACCATAACCAGTACCATAACCAGTACCATAACCATTATATTCATAACCAGTACCATAACCATTATATTCAATAACCAGTACCATAACGATTATATTCAATAACCAGTACCATAACCAGTACCATAACCATTATATTCATAACCAGTACCATGACCATTATATTCAATAACCAGTACCATAACCATTATATTCATAACCAGTACCATGACCATTATAGTCAATAACCAGTACCATAACCATTATAGTCATAACCAGTACCATAACCATTATAGTCATAACCAGTACTATAACCATTATAGTCATAACCAGTACCATAACCATTATATTCAATAACCAGTACCATAACCATTATATTCAATAACCAGTACCATAACCATTATATTCAATAACCAGTACCATAACCATTATATTCAATAACCAGTACCATGACCATTATATTCAATAACCAGTACCATGACCATTATAGTCATAACCAGTACCATAACCAGTACCATGACCATTATAGTCATAACCAGTACCATAACCATTATATTCAATAACCAGTACCATAACCATTATATTCAATAACCAGTACCATAACCATTATAGTCATAACCAGTACCATAACCATTATATTCAATAACCAGTACCATAACCATTATATTCAATAACCAGTACCATGACCATTATAGTCATAAGCAGTACCATAAGCAGTACCATAACCATTATATTCAATAACCAGTACCATAACCATTATATTCAATAACCAGTACCATAACCAGTACCATAACCATTATATTCATAACCAGTACCATAACCATTATATTCAATAACCAGTACCATAACCATTATATTCAATAACCAGTACCATAACCATTATATTCATAACCAGTACCATGACCATTATATTCATAACCAGTACCATGACCATTATAGTCATAACCAGTACCATGACCATTATATTCAATAACCAGTACCATGACCATTATAGTCATAACCAGTACCATAACCAGTACCATGACCATTATAGTCATAACCAGTACCATAACCATTATATTCAATAACCAGTACCATAACCATTATATTCAATAACCAGTACCATAACCAGTACCATAACCATTATAGTCATAACCAGTACCATAACCATTATAGTCATAACCAGTACCATAACCATTATATTCAATAACCAGTACCATAACCATTATATTCAATAACCAGTACCATAACCATTATATTCATAACCAGTACCATAACCATTATAGTCAATAACCAGTACCATGACCATTATAGTCATAACCAGTACCATAACCATTATATTCAATAACCAGTACCATAACCATTATATTCATAACCAGTACCATAACCATTATATTCATAACCAGTACCATAACCATTATAGTCATAACCAGTACCATAACCATTATAGTCATAACCAGTACCATAACCATTATATTCAATAACCAGTACCATAACCATTATATTCAATAACCAGTACCATAACCATTATAGTCAATAACCAGTACCATAACCATTATAGTCATAACCAGTACCATAACCATTATAGTCATAACCAGTACCATAACCATTATATTCAATAACCAGTACCATAACCATTATATTCAATAACCAGTACCATAACCATTATAGTCATAACCAGTACCATAACCATTATAGTCAATAACCAGTACCATGACCATTATATTCAATAACCAGTACCATAACCATTATAGTCATAACCAGTACCATAACCAGTACCATAACCATTATATTCAATAACCAGTACCATAACCATTATAGTCATAACCAGTACCATAACCATTATAGTCAATAACCAGTACCATAACCATTATAGTCAATAACCAGTACCATGACCATTATATTCAATAACCAGTACCATGACCATTATAGTCAATAACCAGTACCATGACCATTATAGTCAATAACCAGTACCATAACCATTATATTCAATAAACAGTACCATAACCATTATAGTCATAACCAGTACCATGACCATTATATTCATACCCAGTACCATAACCATTATATTCAATAACCAGTACCATAACCATTATAGTCATAACCAGTACCATAACCATTATAGTCATAACCAGTACCATAACCATTATATTCAATAACCAGTACCATAACCATTATAGTCAATAACCAGTACCATAACCATTATAGACAATAACCAGTACCATAACCAGTATAATATGACATATCCTTGCATACTGAATACAGCGTTTGTTAGTATAGTTATGGTTATAACCTGTCAAAGATGAGAGATCACCCTGTTTTGTGAAGAGGACAGCGGAAGTATAAAACGCTGTCTCTATCTCTCTCTCTGCGTAGTTCTTTAGGATTCTGAATAACTACCCTCTCCAGCACAAGCTGCTGCTGACTGGTACACCTCTACAGAACAACCTGGAGGAACTCTTCCACCTGCTCAACTTCCTCACCCCAGTGAGATTCAAGTCAGTATGCCTACACTACTGTGGGTGGGTGGGTGGGTGCTATTGCTGAGTGTTTTGTAGTCCTGATGTTTCTTTTTGAACAAATCCAGTAACCAAAACAATAACAAAAGCCCCCCCCCCCCCCCCCCCCCCCCCTCTTTCTCTCCCTCTCTGCTCTGCAGTAACCTAGAGGGGTTCCTGGAAGAGTTTGCTGACATCGCCAAAGAAGACCAGATCAAGAAGTTGCATGACATGCTGGGACCACACATGCTCAGGAGACTGAAGGCCGACGTCTTCAAACACATGCCCTCCAAGACAGAGCTCATCCTACGAGTGGAGCTCAGCCCCATGCAGAAGTAAGTGATGAGAAAGGGAGGGTGGGTGGGGAGGATGGTGCTAGCAATCAAATCAAATTGGATTCGTCACGCGAAATGCTTACTTGCTATCTCCCTCAACAGTGCAGTACAATCAGTGCTAGCACATGCTAATGAGCGGAGAAGTATAGAGAATAAGGAAATAGAGGATTGAATGTCAGTATTGTAGTGTTGCAGAAGTCTCATGTTGGCTTCTATTTCTTGTTTTCGGGTATTAATTTAATTGTGTGATGCAGGAAGTACTACAAGTTCATCTTGACGCGTAACTTTGACGCCCTGAACACCCGCGGAGGAGGAAACCAAGTGTCCCTGCTCAACGTGGTCATGGACCTCAAGAAGTGTTGCAACCACCCCTACCTCTTTCCCGGAGCCGCAATGGTACGATCTCAACCCATTCTCTGAGACATGGGCCATACCATTGATTCGGTGCTTGAAGGAGGGCATCAATCTGTGTGTTTGTATACGAGTAAATATTGTATTGAATGTATATGATTTTGTTTGTTTTATTTCCAAAACTTAACCTAACAGACTAAACAGAATGTGTTAAGATGCTTTTGATCTGGATGCAGTCTGCTTGATGATGAGCTTTAATTAAGTAAAGGACTGATGTTTGATTGATTGATCTCCTGCAGGAGGCGCCAAAGATTCCAAACGGAATGTACGAGGGCAGTGCTCTCACAAGGGCTTCTGGGAAACTGACTCTGCTGCAAAAGATGATGGTTAAACTCAAGGAGGGAGGACATAGGGTGCTCGTCTTCTCTCAGGTACACACACACACACACACACACACACACACACACACACACACACACTAACTGTCTCTGTCTCTGTCTCCTGGTAGATGACTAAGATGTTGGACCTGCTGGAGGACTTCCTGGAGAACGAGGGTTATAAGTACGAGAGGATTGATGGAGGTGTAACGGGGGGCATGAGACAGGAGGCCATCGACCGCTTCAACGGTGAGACACACACACATGGGTTCATGGATACACTAACAACAGCACAATTGGAACAGTACTGGGAAAAAATATGAAATGGAAGTATCTATTTGTCTTTTGTCCCCTCCCTCCCTCTTTGTCTCCCTTCTCCTCTCTCTCTCTCTCCCTTCTCCTCTCTCTCTCTCTCTCTCCCTTCTCCTCTCTCTCTCTCTCTCCCTTCTCCTCTCTCTCTCCCTTCTCCTCTCTCTCTCTCTCTCCTCTCTCTCTCTCTCTCTCCCTTCTCCTCTCTCTCTCTCCCTTCTCCCCTCTCTCTCTCCCTTCTCTCTCTCTCTCTCCCTTCTCCTCTCTCCCTTCTCTTCTCTCTCTCTCTCCCTTCTCCTCTCTCTTTCTCTCCCTTCTCCTCTCTCTCTCTCTCCCTTCTCCTCTCTCTTTCTCTCCCTTCTCCTCTCTCTCTCTCTCCCTTCTCCTCTCTCTCTCTCTCTCCCTTCTCCTCTCTCTCTCTCTCTCTCCTCAGCTCCTGGCGCCCCTCAGTTTGCCTTCCTGCTCTCTACCAGAGCGGGAGGTTTGGGCATCAATCTGGCAACCGCCGATACCGTCGTCATCTACGACTCCGACTGGAACCCCCACAATGACATCCAGGTACACACACACACACACACACACACACACACACACACACACTTGAAGCACACCTCCTGCTCACCTCTCCTCTTCCAATCTCTTCCCCTCTCTCTCAGGCATTCAGCAGAGCTCACAGGATTGGTCAGAATAAGAAGGTTATGATCTATCGCTTCGTTACCAAGGCGTCTGTGGAAGAGCGGATCACTCAGGTAAACCCAGTATATGGTGCCTTGCGAAAGTATTCGGCCCCCTTGAACTTTGCGACCTTTTGCCACATTTCAGGCTTCAAACATAAAGATATAAAACTGTATTTTTTTGTGAAGAATCAACAACAAGTGGGACACAATCATGAAGTGGATCGACATTTATTGGATATTTCAAACTTTTTTAACAAATCAAAAACTGAAAAATTGGGCGTGCAAAATTATTCAGCCCCTTTACTTTCAGTGCAGCAAACTCTCTCCAGAAGTTCAGTGAGGATCTCTGAATGATCCAATGTTGACCTAAATGACTAATGATGATAAATACAATCCACCTGTGTGTAATCAAGTCTCCGTATAAATGCACCTGCACTGTGATAGTCTCAGAGGTCCGTTAAAAGCACAGAGAGCATCATGAAGAACAAGGAACACACCAGGCAGGTCCGAGATACTGTTGTGAAGAAGTTTAAAGCCGGATTTGGATACAAAAAGATTTCCCAAGCTTTAAACATCCCAAGGAGCACTGTGCAAGCGATAATATTGAAATGGAAGGAGTATCAGACCACTGCAAATCTACCAAGACCTGGCCGTCCCTCTAAACTTTCAGCTCATACAAGGAGAAGACTGATCAGAGATGCAGCCAAGAGGCCCATGATCACTCTGGATGAACTGCAGAGATCTACAGCTGAGGTGGGAGACTCTGTCCATAGGACAACAATCAGTCGTATATTGCACAAATCTGGCCTTTATGGAAGAGTGGCAAGAAGAAAGCCATTTCTTAAAGATATCCATAAAAAGTGTTGTTTAAAGTTTGCCACAAGCCACCTGGGAGACACACCAAACATGTGGAAGAAGGTGCTCTGGTCAGATGAAACCAAAATGGAACTTTTTGGCAACAATGCAAAACGTTATGTTTGGCGTAAAAGCAACACAGCTCATCACACTGAACACACCATCCCCACTGTCAAACATGGTGGTGGCAGCATCATGGTTTGGGCCTGCTTTTCTTCAGCAGGGACAGGGAAGATGGTTAAAATTGATGGGAAGATGGATGGAGCCAAATACAGGACCATTCTGGAAGAAAACCTGATGGAGTCTGCAAAAGACCTGAGACTGGGACGGAGATTTGTCTTCCAACAAGACAATGATCCAAAACATAAAGCAAAATCTACAATGGAATGGTTCAATAATAAACATATCCAGGTGTTAGAATGGCCAAGTCAAAGTCCAGACCTGAATCCAATCGAGAATCTGTGGAAAGAACTGAAAACTGCTGTTCACAAATGCTCTCCATCCAACCTCACTGAGCTCAAGCTGTTTTGTAAGGAGGAATGGGAAAAAATGTCAGTCTCTCGATGTGCAAAACTGATAGAGACATACCCCAAGCGACTTACAGCTGTAATCGCAGCAAAAGGTGGCGCTACAAAGTATTAACTTAAGGGGGCTGAATAATTTTGCACGCCCAATTGTTCAGTTTTTGATTTGTTAAAAAAGTTTGAAATATCCAATAAATGTCGTTCCACTTCATGATTGTGTCCCACTTGTTGTTGATTCTTCACAAAAAAATACAGTTTTATATCTTTATGTTTGAAGCCTGAAATGTGGCAAAAGGTCGCAAAGTTCAAGGGGGCCGAATACTTTCGCAAGGCACTGTACCAAGGCCTACCAGACTCATACAGAGTGGTAGGTAAAAGACAGACACCAATTCTCCTCTCATCCTCTCCTCCAGGTGGCTAAGAAGAAGATGATGTTGACCCACCTGGTGGTGCGTCCTGGGCTGGGCAGTAAGACAGGTTCCATGTCTAAACAGGAGCTGGATGACATCCTCAAGTTTGGAACAGAGGAGCTGTTCAAGGACGAGCTGGGAGAGGGTGAGTCACTAACTACTAACCATAACCAGGTCAGTCCACTCCAAACAGGTAGTCATTCCCGTTGTCGGGGGCCGTAATGCCCGCTGGTTTTCCTTCAAACTAACAACCTGGAAACTAGGTGTGTGGCCTCTCCAGTCTTTCTTACACACTTTTTCATTGTATGCCACTCTCTTTCCTTGTCCCTTTCCGTCTCAGGGGACAACAAGGAGGATGACAGCCAGGTCATCCATTATGATGACAAGGCCATAGACAGACTGCTGGACAGGAACCAGGAGTCAGAGTCCACTGAGGACACAGAGATCCAGAGCATGAACGAGTACCTCAGCTCCTTCAAAGTGGCCCAATACGTCGTCAAGGACGAGGAGGAGGAGGTGTGTGTGTGTGTTTGTGTGTGTGTGTCTGTGTGAGAGAGATACTGTGGAAGGTGATGAACAGGAGAGATGACCATACTTCTGAGTCTGTGTTATTACACTTGAATGTGTTTGTGTACAAGTTCTTCCATCGTGTGTGTGTGTGTGTGTGTGTGTGTGTGTGTGTGTGTGTGTCTGTGTGAGAGAGATACTGTGGAAGGTGATGAACAGGAGAGATGACCATACTTCTGATTCTGTGTTATTACACTTGAATGTGTTTGTGTACAAGTTCTTCCATCGTGTGTGTGTGTGTGTGTGTGTGTGTGTGTGTGTGTGTGTGTGTGTGTGTGTGTGTGTGTGTGTGTGTGTGTGTGTGTGTACAAGTTCTTCCATCATTGCTAACCTGTGTGTGTGTGTTAGTATATGAGTTTTTCCATAATTGCTAACCTGTGGGTGTGTTAGTATATGAGTTCTTCCATCATTGCTAACCTGTGTGTGTGTTAGTATATGAGTTCTTCCATCATTGCTAACCTGTGTGTGTGTGTCCAGGAGGAGGAGGTGCAGCGTGAGGTGATTAAACAGGAGGAGTCAGTAGACCCAGACTACTGGGAGAAACTGCTGAGACACCACTATGAGCAGCAGCAGGAGGACCTGGCCCGTAACCTGGGAAAGGGAAAGAGGACCCGCAAGCCTGTGAACTACAACGACGGCTCTCAGGAGGAACGAGGTAGTAGACGGGGTACAGAACAGCGCTGCACAATGCAACCTTTTTTACCTACTCTGTGTGTGTGGATGTGGACGTATGTTTATGTGTGTGGTAGGTAGGGTGTGTGGGATAAGAGTGTGTATATTTTGTGTTATATTGGAGCGTGTGTGTGTGTGTGTGTGTGTGTGTGTGTGTGTGTGTGTGTGTGTTAATGGTTTGTGTTCGTACTACATGTTTGTCTATGTCCCATCTCTGTCCTCTGTGTTTTTGAGGTGTTTCTAGTAATATTCTAGGATTAAGCATGGGGGGCATGATGTTTCCTTCCTACTGCCTCAGTACTCTCTCCTATCTGTCTCTAACAAGATTGGGGTCAATTCCAATTCAGGAAGTGAATTGAAATTCAATTCATGTTTGACAATTTCCCATTGACAATAAAGTGACCCCAACCGTGTTAATGACTTTGGTATTGACAAGTTTAGTTCTCTTGTGAAGTTGGTTGAAGTGAATATATGTCTGTGATTGTATCTGTTGTTCACTCTTTCTTCCTTCTCCCCTGAAAACAGAGTGGTCTGTGTCCTAAAACTCTCTGATTGGCTAATCCTGTCTCTTCCCCGTACCTCTCTCTCCATTCTATAAGCAGATTGGCAGGAGGATCAGTCTGACAACAACTCAGATTACTCTGTGGCCTCAGAGGAGGGAGATGAGGACTTTGATGAGCGATCAGAAGGTAACAAACACTATTGTCATGAATTCAAATTGAATACATTGCATTCGGAAAGTATTCAGACCCCTTCACCTTTTCCAACATTTTTTTATGTTACAGCCTAATTCTAAAATGGATTAAATAAAACATTTTGCTCATCAATCTACACACAATACCCCATAATGACAAATTTAAAACAGCTTTTTTAAAAACATTATTTACATAAGTATCCAGACCCTTTGTTTTGAGACTTGAAATTGAGCTCAGGTGCATCCTGTTTCCATTGATCATCCTTGAGATGTTTTTACAACTTGATTGGAGTCCACCTGTGGTAAATTCACTTGATTGGACATGATTTGGATTTGGAAAGTATTCAGACCCCTTCACATTTTGTTACCTTACAGCCTTATTCTAAAATGGATTAAAATTGTTTCCCCCCCTCATCAATCTACACACAATAACCCATATTGACAAAGCAAAAACAGTTTTTTAGAAATTTTTGCAAAATTATTTATGAAAAAAAAAAAAAACTGAAATATCACATTTACATAAGTATTCAAACCTTTGCTCAGTACTTTGTTGAAGCACCTTTGGCAGCGATTACAGCCTCGATGACGCTCCAGGTTTGGCGCACCTGTATTTGGGGAGTTTCTCCCATTCTTCTCTGCAGATCCTCTCAAGCTCTGTCAGGTTGGATGGGGAGTATCGCTGCTCAGCTATTTTCAGGTCTCTCCAGAGATGTTTGATCAGGTTCAAGTCCGGACTCTGGCGGTGCCACTCAAGGACATTCAGAGACTTGTCCTGAAGCCACTCCTGCATTGTCTTGGCTGTGTGCTTCGTGTTGTTGTCCTGTTGGAAGGTCTGAGGTCCTGAGTGCTCTGGAGCAGGTTTTCATCAAGGATCTCTGTCCTTTGCTCTGTTGATCTTTCCCTCGATCCTGACTAGTTTCTCAGTCCCTGCCGCTGACAAACATCCCCACGACATGATGTTGCACCACCATGCTTTACCGTAGGGATGGTATTGGCCAGATGATGAGCGGACCTGGTTTCTTCCAGATGTGACGCTTGGCATTCAGGCCAAAGAGTTTAATCTTGGTTTCATCAGACCAGAGAATCTTGGTCTGCCTAATTTTTTATTTATTTTTTATATATTTCACCTTTATTTAACCAGGTAGGCCAGTTGAGAACAAGTTCTCATTTACAACTGCGACCTGGCCAAGATAAAGCAAAGCAGTTCGACACATACAACAACACAGAGTTACACGTGGAATAAACAAGTTTACAGTCAATAACACAATAGAGAAAAATAAAGTCTATATACAGTGTGTGCTAATGGCGTGAGGAGGTATGGCAATAAATAGGTGGAGTGCTGCAGATATATGGTTGACCTTCTGAAAGGTTCTCCTATCTCCACAGAGGAACTCTGGAGATCTGTCAGAGTGACCATCGGGTTCTTGCTCAGTTTGGCCGGGCGGCCAGCTCTAGGAAGAGTCTTGGTGGTTCCAAACTTCTTCAATTTAAGAATGACTGTGTTCTTGGGGACCTTCAATGCTGCAGAAATGTTTTGGTATTCTTCCCCAGATCTGTGGCTCGACACAATCCTGTCTCGGAGCTCTACGGACAATTCCTTCGACCTCATGTCTTGGTTTTTGCTCTGGCATGCACTGTCAACTATGGGGGTTTTCGGTGAAAAGCCACATTTTTTCATCCTCCTGAGGTTGAAGAGGTACTGTTGCAAAATGACGTTTCCACAAAATGATGATAATGCTTTGCAACAAAAATGAATGGTAACATTTCCAAATGCACTGAATGAGTGTGTGTTTGTGTCTGCAAATAAATTAATCTCTGTATGTGCCAGTTCGAATTAGTGTTTGCTTGTGTGTTTTCCTGCAAATGACAGAAAGTGAAAGAGTGTAATCATTTGTGTGTGAGAATGAGCGCGAGAGAGAGCAACTGATTCTGTTAGCCAGTTATATCAGGCCAATTAAATTATAATAGTACGAAACTATTCCACACTACAAGTCTAAGTAAGCAGAAGCACAAACGAATACTTAATGGCCGACGGAAGTTAGAAGGGCCGGTAAGCCCCAACTACTGATACAGGGTTAGATATTTGTTCATCCCCCTAATGGTTCATTTAGGATTGGGGATAGAATAATCTGATTATAGATCTGTGGTTAAGGTCAGTTCTACCTGGAGTGTTACGAAGCTGTGTCCCATTTCAAACGGCCCCTACAGATTATACAGAAACAGACTAACTCCTGCATCGACTTGTAAGACAGGGCAGCAACATGGTCAGAATATATCAATTCTGTACAGTGAATCATCCATGTTCTTTTTCAGGATCTGTTCAAATTCTTATTTTGAGGTTTATAGTGTGGTGCTCATACATAAAATTTGAAGAAACAGTTGAATGTACTTGTGATGACATCCATTCTTTGAGTTTATGGATATCCAATCATTGTTAAGTTAATATATGATTGTGGTCAACATGACATTTGGTTAAACTACAAGTGTTTTGAAATGGAAGGGAAGCAGGTAAAAAGTCTGGTGTAGAATACCTTTTCATTTCCATTGATGAAATTCACACAAAAATCATCCAGGACATACAGTGGGGCAAAAAAGTATTTAGTCAGCCACCAATTGTGCAAGTTCTCCCACTTAAAAAGAGAGGCCTGTAATTTTCATCATAGGTACACTTCAACTATGACAGACAAAATGAGAAAAAAAATCCAGAAAATCACATTGTAGGATTTTTTATGAATTTATTTGCAAATTATGGTGGAAAATAAGTATTTGGTCAATAACAAAAGTTTATCTCAAAACATATATACCCTTTGTTGGCAATGACAGAGGTCAAACGTTTTCTGTAAGTCTTCACAAGGTTTTCACACACTGTTGCTGGTATTTTGGCCCATTCCTCCATGCAGATCTCCTCTAGAGCAGTTATGTTTTGGGGCTGTTGCTGGGCAACACGGACTTTCAACTCCCTCCAAAGATTTTCTATGGGGTTGAGATCTGGAGACTGGCCAGGCCACTCCAGGACCTTGAAATGCTTCTTACGAAGCCACTCCTTCGTTGCCCGGGCGGTGTGTTTGGGATCATTGTCATGCTGAAAGACCCAGCCACGTTTCATCTTCAATGCCCTTGCTGATGGAAGGAGGTTTTCACTCAAAATCTCACGATACATGGCCCCATTCATTCTTTCCTTTACAGGGATCAGTCGTCCTGGTCCCTTTGCAGAAAAACCGCCCCAAAGCATGATGTTTCCACCCCCATGCTTCACAGTAGGTATGGTGTTCTTTGGATGCATCTCAGCATTCTTTGTCCTCTAAACACGACAAGTTGAGTTTTTACCAAAAAGTTATATTTTGGTTTCATCTGACCATATGACATTCTCCCAATCTTCTTCTGGATCATCCAAATGCTCTCTAGCAAACTTCAGACGGGCCTGGACATGTACTGGCTTAAGCAGGGGGACACGTCTGGCACTGCAGGATTTGAGTCCCTGGCGGCGTAGTGTGTTACTGATGGTAGGCTTTGTTACTTTGGTCCCAGCTCTCTGCAGGTCATTCACTAGGCCCCCCCGTGTGGTTCTGGGATTTTTGCTCACCGTTCTTGTTATCATTTTGACCCCATGGGGTGAGATCTTGTGTGGAGCCCCAGATCGAGGGAGATTATCAGTGGTCTTGTATGTCTTCCATTTCCTAATAATTGCTCCCACAGTTGATTTCTTCAAACCAAGCTGCTTACCTATTGCAGATTCCCAGCCTGGTGCAGGTCTACAATTTTGTTTCTGGTGTCCTTTGACAGCTCTTTGGTCTTGGCCATAGTGGAGTTTGGAGTGTGACTGTTTGAGGTTGTGGACAGGTGTCTTTTATACTGATAACAAGTTCAAACAGGTGCCATTAATACAGGTAATGAGTGGAGGACAGAGGAGCCTCTTAAAGAAGAAGTTACAGGTCTGTGAGAGCCAGAAATCTTGCTTGTTTGTAGGTGACCAAATACTTATTTTCCACCATAATTTGCAAATAAATTCATAGAAAATCCCACAATGTGATTTTCTGGATTTTTTTTTCTAATTTTGTCTGTCATAGTTGAAGTGCACCTATGATACACAATTACAGGCCTCTATCATATTTTTTAGTGGGAGAACTTGCACAATTGGTGGCTGACTAAATACTTTTTGCACCACTGTATGTGTGTATGTATTATGTAATAAAGACAATATGTACTCTATATAAAGAAGCGTTTTGGTGGCAAAACAATAATTCATACAATGTTGGTCAGAAATGTGACATGCTGTGGTCTGGGTTTGAACCATTGATCTATTGATTGAACGGCAGATGAGTTACCGATTGCTCCATGGTGGTAGATAAAACAGTAATGACAGCAGATTTCACCCTGAGTGAGCGACTCTAAATCGTCATAATCGTAAATATTTCCATGCTAAACGGTAAACACGTTTACAGAAGTTTAATCTGATGATGTTCACTTGCCTCGGTTGACGTTCGCGTCACAGAACATTCGGAGCGGATTTTATTACAGATACAGTAGCTACTCGCGGTTACGTTTTTCAATATTGAGGTGTTCCTTTCGATCATCTGCCCGTTTCGATTGCTACAGTCAGTGAGTGAGTGCTCTTTCAAGATCAGATATATCGAGGAGTAGCAGCATCGTCTGTGAATACGATAGCAACTAATTCAATTTGAAGGGCTGTATTGGCATGAGAAACATATGTTTACATTGCCAAAGCAAGTGAAATAGATAATAAACAAAAGTGAAATAAACAATAAAAAATGAACAGTAAACATGACACTCACAGAAGTTCCAAATGAATAGAGACATTTGAAATGTAATAGTATGGCTACATACTGTGTTGTAGCGATGTGCAAATCGTTAAAGTTAGCTATTAGCTAACTTTCGCTAATATCAGGGATGTATTCACTAGGAACAAAACGGGGAGGTACCTTCCTGATTTTTTTCAATATAAACTGTTTTTTGTGCTACATTGCAAACCGTTTTCCGTTTGCAACTGTTTGCTGAGATGTGAACTAATGATACACACCATTGCCTCCTTGCAATTAGTTTTTTCAGCAAGTTCACTGATGATGCCGCAACAATGTATCAGTCAGTATATGTCTTTCAGACAGTACAGGGTTTGAATCCCTTATCATGTCATATTCTATGGTACACTATTTCAAATAGGTCTGTCTGCAACTTGTATCTGCAATTGGTTGTAAAAATTGCAAAGGCTTGCTAAAAAAAAAACATCCGGTAGAGAGGTAAAATAGCACACAATTCCATGCTGTTTTGAGGGGTCATTCAATCAAAATCTCATATAGTGATTTAGGGAGTTTACCCCAACTCTATTGCAGGATGAATTGTGTGTGTGTCAGTACACATTAATATGTGTGTATTTTCTGTGTGTGAGTGTACAGTCGTGGCCAAAAGTTTTGAGAATGACAAAAATATTACTTTTTCACAAAGTCTGGTGCCTCAGTTTGTATGATGGCAATTTGCGTATACTCCAGAATGTTATGAAGATAAATCAGATGAATTGCAATTAATTGCAAAATCCCTCTTTGTCATCCAAATGAACTGAATCCCCCAAAAAATATTTCCGCTGCATTTCAGCCCTGCTACAAAAGGACCAGTTGACATGTCAGTGATTCTCTCGTTAACACAGGTGTGAGTGTTGACGAGGACAAGGCTGGAGATCACTCTCATGTCATGCTGAATGAGTTCGAATAACAGACTGGAAGCTTCAAAAGGAAGGTGGTGCTTGGAATCATTGTTCTTCCTCTGTCAACCATGGTTACCTGCAAGGAAACATGTGCCGTCATCATTGCTTTGCACAGAAAGGGCTTCATGGGCAAGGATATTGCTGCCAGTAAGATTGGATCTAAATCAACTATTTATTGGATCATCAAGAACTTCAAGGAGAGCGGTTCAATTGTTGTGAAGAAGGCTTCAGGGCGCCCAAGAAAGTCCAGCAAGCGCCAGGACCGTCTCCTAAAGTTGATTCAGCTGCGGGACCGGGGCACCACCAGTACAGAGCTTGCTCAGGAATGGCAGCAGGCAGGTGTGTGTGCATCTGCACGCACAGTGAAGCGAAGACCTTTGGAGGATGGCCTGGTGTCAAGAAGGCCAGCAAAGAAGCCACTTCTCTCCAGGACAAACATCAGGGACAGACTGATATTCTACAAAAGGTACAGGGATTGGACTGCTGAGGACTGGGGTAAAGTCATTTTCTCTGATGAATCCCCTTTCCGATTGTTTGGGGCATCCGGAAAAAAGCTTGTCCGGAGAAGACAAGGTGAGCTCTACCATCAGTCCTGTGTCATGACAACAGTAAAGCATCCTGAGACATTTCATGTGTGGGGTTGCTTCTCTGCCAAGGGAGTGGGCTCACTCACAATTTTGCCTAAGAACACAGCCATGAATAAAGAATGGTACCAACACATCCTCTGAGAGCAACTTCTCACAACCGCCCAGGAACAGTTTGGTGATGAGCAATGCCTTTTCCAGCATGATGGAGCACCTTGCCATAAGGCAAAAGTGATAACTAAGTGGCTCGGGGAACAAAACATCAACATTTTGGGTCCATGGCCAGGAAACTCCCCAGACCTTAATCCCATTGAGAACTTGTGGTCAATCCTCAAGAGGTGGGTGGACAAACAAAAACCCACAAATTCTGACAAACTCCAAGCATTGATTATGCAAGAATGGGCTCCCACCAGTCAGGATGGGGCCCAGAAGTTAATTGACAACATGCCAGGGCAGATTGCAGAGGTCTTGAAAAAGAAGGTTCAACACTGCAAATATTGACTCTTTGCATCAACTTCATGTGTCAATAAAAGCCTTTGACACGTATGAAATGCTTGTAATTATACTTCAGTATTCCATAGTAACATTTGACAAAAATATCTAACTAAAAACACTGAGGCAGCAGACTTTGTAAAAATTAATATTTGTGTCATTCTCAAAACATTTGGCCAC
>NC_048566.1:20314808-20514808 GCF_013265735.2 Oncorhynchus mykiss | reverse complement strand
AACACCTTTATTTAACCAGGTAGGCCAGTTGAGAACACCTTTATTTAACCAGGTAGGCCAGTTGAGAACACCTTTATTTAACCAGGTAGGCCAGTTGAGAACACCTTTATTTAACCAGGTAGGCCAGTTGAGAACACCTTTATTTAACCAGGTAGGCAAGTTGAGAACACCTTTATTTAACCAGGTAGGCCAGTTGAGAACACCTTTATTTAACCAGGTAGGCTAGTTGAGAACACCTTTATTTAACCAGGTAGGCAAGTTGAGAACACCTTTATTTAACCAGGTAGGCTAGTTGAGAACACCTTTATTTAACCAGGTAGGCAAGTTGAGAACACCTTTATTTAACCAGGTAGGCAAGTTGAGAACACCTTTATTTAACCAGGTAGGCTAGTTGAGAACACCTTTATTTAACCAGGTAGGCTAGTTGAGAACACCTTTATTTAACCAGGTAGGCTAGTTGAGAACACCTTTATTTAACCAGGTAGGCTAGTTGAGAACACCTTTATTTAACCAGGTAGGCAAGTTGAGAACACCTTTATTTAACCAGGTAGGCCAGTTGAGAACACCTTTATTTAACCAGGTAGGCCAGTTGAGAACACCTTTATTTAACCAGGTAGGCCAGTTGAGAACACCTTTATTTAACCAGGTAGGCCAGTTGAGAACACCTTTATTTAACCAGGTAGGCAAGTTGAGAACACCTTTATTTAACCAGGTAGGCCAGTTGAGAACACCTTTATTTAACCAGGTAGGCCAGTTGAGAACACCTTTATTTAACCAGGTAGGCAAGTTGAGAACACCTTTATTTAACCAGGTAGGCCAGTTGAGAACACCTTTATTTAACCAGGTAGGCCAGTTGAGAACACCTTTATTTAACCAGGTAGGCAAGTTGAGAACACCTTTATTTAACCAGGTAGGCAAGTTGAGAACACCTTTATTTAACCAGGTAGGCAAGTTGAGAACACCTTTATTTAACCAGGTAGGCCAGTTGAGAACACCTTTATTTAACCAGGTAGGCAAGTTGAGAACACCTTTATTTAACCAGGTAGGCCAGTTGAGAACACCTTTATTTAACCAGGTAGGCAAGTTGAGAACACCTTTATTTAACCAGGTAGGCCAGTTGAGAACACCTTTATTTAACCAGGTAGGCCAGTTGAGAACACCTTTATTTAACCAGGTAGGCAAGTTGAGAACAAGTTCTCATTTACAATTGCGACCTGGCCAAGATAAAGCAAAGCAGTTCGACACATACAACGACACAGAGTTACACATGGAGTAAAACAAACATACAGTCAATAATACAGTATAAACAAGTCTATATACAATGTGAGCAAATGAGGTGAGAAGGGAGGTAAAGGCAAAAAAGGCCATGGTGGCAAAGTAAATACAATATAGCAAGTAAAACAATGGAATGGTAGATTTGCAGTGGAAGAATGTGCAAAGTAGAAATAAAAATAATGGGGTGCAAAGGAGCAAAATAAAGAAATAAATAAAATACAGTAGGGAAAGAGGTAGTTGTTTGGGCTAAATTATAGGTGGGCTATGTACAGGTGCAGTAATCTGTGAGCTGCTCTGACAGTTGGTGCTTAAAGCTAGTGAGGGAGATAAGTGTTTCCAGTTTCAGAGATTTTTGTAGTTCGTTCCAGTCATTGGCAGCAGAGAACTGGAAGGAGAGGCAGCCAAAGAAAGAATTGGTTTTGGGGGTGACTAGAGAGATATACCTGCTGGAACGCGTGCTACAGGTGGGTGCTGCTATGGTGACCAGCGAGCTGAGATAAGGGGGGACTTTACCTAGCAGGGTCTTGTAGATGACATGGAGCCAGTGGGTTTGGCGACGAGTATGAAGCGAGGGCCAGCCAACGAGAGCGTACAGGTCGCAATGGTGGGTAGTATATGGGGCTTTGGTGACAAAACGGATTGCACTGTGATAGACTGCATCCAATTTGTTGAGTAGGGTATTGGAGGCTATTTTGTAAATGACATCGCCAAAGTCGAGGATTGGTAGGATGGTCAGTTTTACAAGGGTATGTTTGGCAGCATGAGTGAAAGATGCTTTGTTGCGAAATAGGAAGCCAATTCTAGATTTAACTTTGGATTGGAGATGTTTGATATGGGTCTGGAAGGAGAGTTTACAGTCTAACCAGACACCTAAGTATTTGTAGTTGTCCACGTATTCTAAGTCAGAGCCGTCCAGAGTAGTGATGTTGGACAGGCGGGCAGGTGCAGGTAGCGATCGGTTGAAGAGCATGCATTTAGTTTTACTTGTATTTAAGAGCAATTGGAGGCCACGGAAGGAGAGTTGTATGGCATTGAAGCTTGCCTGGAGGGTTGTTAAAACAGTGTCCAAAGAAGGGCCAGAAGTATGCAGAATGGTGTCGTCTGCGTAGAAGTGGATCAGATACTCACCAGCAGCAAGAGCGACTTCATTGATGTATACAGAGAAGAGAGTCGGTCCAAGAATTGAACCCTGTGGCACCCCCATAGAGACTGCCAGAGGTCCGGACAGTAGACCCTCCGATTTGACACACTGAACTCTATCAGAGAAGTAGTTGGTGAACCAGGCGAGGCAATCATTTGAGAAACCAAGTCTGTCGAGTCTGCCGATGAGGATGTGGTGATTGACAGAGTCGAAAGCCTTGGCCAGATCAATGAATACGGCTGCACAGTAATGTTTCTTATCGATGGCAGTTAAGATATCGTTTAGGACCTTGGTGCACCCATGACCAGCTCTGAAACCAGATTGCATAGCAGAGAAGGTATGGTGAGATTCGAAATGGTTGGTAATCTGTTTGTTGACTTGGCTTTCGAAGACCTTAGAAAGGCATGGTAGGATTTAGGTCTGTAGCAGTTTGGGTCAAGAGTGTCCCCCCCTTTGAAGAGGGGGATGACCGCAGCTGCTTTCCAATCTTTGGGAATCTCAGACGACACAAAATAGAGGTTGAACAGGCTAGTAATAGGGGTGGCAACAATTTCGGCAGATACTTTTAGAAAGAGAGGGTCCAGATTGTCTAGCCCGGCTGATTTGTAGGGGTCCAGATTTTGCAGCTCTTTCAGAACATCAGCTGACTGGATTTGGGAGAAGGAGAAATGGGGAAGGCTTGGGCGAAGGTCATGTCTCCTGTGGTTGTGACCCCTGACCTGTGTTCTCTCTGTTATAGTGGAGGAGAGCAAAGAGGAGAAGATGGACACCAGTCCTCTTGCAGAGGACAAGAAAGGTTGGTTCTTCTGTTCCTTACACACATTTATGGACACACACACACAAACAAACACATGGTGCTAACCCAGTATTCTTCCTCCCTTCAGAGCAAAAAGAGGAGAAAGATGGTTTGAAGACCGAGGAGTCTGGCAAGCTGCAGAATGGAGAGAACAGTAAAGAAGGAGTGGCAGCAGCAGGGATGGCGGTGAATGTGAGTGAGGAGAAGAAGAAGGCTACCAAGCAGAGGTTCATGTTCAACATCGCAGACGGAGGATTCACAGGTACACACACAGATCTAGGATCAGCTAACCCTCCCCAACTCCCTAACCTTATCTAGTAACCATTGGGGGGCAGGGGGATGCAAACTGTCCTTTGTTCATTTTCAGTCTCTCTTAACATCTCTCTCTCTCTCCAGAGCTCCACTCTCTGTGGCAGAACGAGGAGAGGGCGGCGACCGTAACCAAGAAGACATTTGAGATCTGGCATCGTCGCCATGACTACTGGCTGCTGGCTGGCATCATACAGTATCCTTTCACTCTGTACCAACGTCACTCTGTACCAACGTCACTCTGTACCAACGTCACTCTGTACCAACCTCTCTCTGTACCAACCTCTCTCTGTACCAACCTCTCTCTGTACCAACTTCACCCTGTACCAACGTCACTCTGTACCAACGTCACTCTGTACCAACGTCACTCTGTACCAACGTCACTCTGTACCAACGTCACTCTGTACCAACCTCTCTCTGTACCAACGTCACTCTGTACCAACCTCTCTCTGTACCAACGTCACTCTGTACCAACGTCACTCTGTACCAACCTCTCTCTGTACCAATCTCACTCTGTACCAACCTCTCTCTGTACCAACGTCACTCTGTACCAACTTCACCCTGTACCAACTTAACCCTGTACCAACCTCTCTCTGTACCAACCTCTCTCTGTACCAACGTCACTCTGCACCAACGTCACTCTGTACCAACCTCTCTCTGTACCAACATCTCTCTGTACCAACCTCTCTCTGTACCAACCTCTCTCTGTACCAACGTCACTCTGTGCCAACTTCACTCTGTACCAACGTCTCTCTGTACCAACCTCAGTCTGTACCAACTTCACCCTATACCAACCTCTCTCTGTACCAACCTCTCTCTGTACCAACGTCACTCTGTACCAACGTCACTCTGTACCAACCTCTGTACCAACGTCTCTCTGTACCAACGTCACTCTGTACCAACGTCACTCTGTACCAACTTCACCCTGTACCAACTTAACCCTGTACCAACCTCTGTACCAACCTCTCTCTGTACCAACGTCACTCTGTACCAACCTCTCTCTGTACCAACATCTCTCTGTACCAACCTCTCTCTGTACCAACCTCTCTCTGTACCAACGTCACTCTGTACCAACCTCTGTACCAACGTCTGTCTGTACCAACGTCACTCTGTACCAACGGCACTCTGTACCAACGTCTCTCTGTACCAACCTCACTCTGTACCAACCTCACTCTGTACCAACCTCACTCTGTAACAACTTCACCCTGTACCAACCTCACTCTGTACCAATCTCACTCTGTACCAACCTCACTCTGTACCAACCTCATTCTGTACCAACGTCACTCTGTACCAACCTCACTCTGTAACAACTTCACCCTGTACCAACCTCACTCTGTACCAATCTCACTCTGTACCAACGTCTCTCTGTACCAACGTCACTCTGTACCAATCTCACTCTGTACCAATCTCACTCTGTACCAATCTCACTCTGTACCAATCTCACTCTGTACCAATCTCACTCTGTACCAATCTCTCTCTGTACCAACATCACTCTGTACCAACCTCACTCTGTACCAACCTCACTCTGTACCAATGTCTCTCTGTACCAACATCTCTCTGTACCAACGTCACTCTGTACCATCTTCACTCTGTACCAACGTCACTCTGTACCAACGTCTCTCTGTACCAACGTCACTCTGTACCAATCTCACTCTGTACCAATCTCACTCTGTACCAATCTCACTCTGTACCAATCTCTCTCTGTACCAACATCACTCTGTACCAATATCACTCTGTACCAATCTCACTCTGTACCAATCTCACTCTGTACCAATCTCTCTCTGTACCAACATCACTCTGTACCAATATCACTCTGTACCAACCTCACTCTGCTAATCAAAGTGTGGAGGAGTAGGTTATTAGTTGGATCAGGTACATTAGTGCAGGGCTGGAACTAAAACCTATAGGACCAGGGTTGGAGACCCCTGCACTACTCAGCAGGATGTCAGAGGTTTGGTGGGAGGACTGTGAATCATTATGATGTCATGACCTTTGACCGTGGCGCCTCTCAGACACGGCTACGCTCGCTGGCAGGACGTGCAGAGCGACGTGAAATATGCAATCCTCAACGAGCCCTTCAAGGGGGAGATGAGCCGAGGAAACTTCCTGGAGATCAAGAACAAGTTCCTGGCCAGGAGGTTTAAGGTGCGCTGGGCTGGCCGGATGTTTCTGTCTGTTTCTGTCTATTGAACCACTCTGTGTTCTGTTGAGCCCACTGTCTCTTTCTTTCTGTTAATCACTCTGTTTACCTCTTCCCTCTCTCCCACTGTCTCTTTCTTTCTGTTAATCGCTCTGTTTACCTCTTCCCTCTCTCCCACTGTCTCTTTCTTTCTGTTAATCACTCTGTTTACCTCTTCCCTCTCTCCCACTGTCTCTTTCTTTCTGTTAATCGCTCTGTTTACCTCTTCCCTCTCTCCCACTGTCTCTTTCTTTCTGTTAATCACTCTGTTTACCTCTTCCCTCTCTCCCACTGTCTCTTTCTTTCTGTTAATCGCTCTGTTTACCTCTTCCCTCTCTCCCACTGTCTCTTTCTTTCTGTTAATCGCTCTGTTTACCTCTTCCCTCTCTCCCACTGTCTCTTTCTTTCTGTTAATCACTCTGTTTACCTCTTCCCTCTCTCCCACTCTCTTTCTTTCTGTTAATCGCTCTGTTTACCTCTTCCCTCTCTCCCACTGTCTCTTTCTTTCTGTTAATCACTCTGTTTACCTCTTCCCTCTCTCCCACTGTCTCTTTCTTTCTGTTAATCACTCTGTTTACCTCTTCCCTCTCTCCCACTGTCTCTTTCTTTCTGTTAATCACTCTGTTTACCTCTTCCCTCTCTCCCACTCTCTTTCTTTCTGTTAATCACTCTGTTTACCTCTTCCCTCTCTCCCACTGTCTCTTTCTTTCAGTTAATCACTCTGTTTACCTCTTCCCTCTCTCCCACTGTCTCTTTCTTTCTGTTAATCACTCTGTTTACCTCTTCCCTCTCTCCCACTGTCTCTTTCTTTCTGTTAATCACTCTGTTTACCTCTTCCCTCTCTCCCACTGTCTCTTTCTTTCTGTTAATCACTCTGTTTACCTCTTCCCTCTCTCCCACTGTCTCTTTCTTTCTGTTAATCACTCTGTTTACCTCTTCCCTCTCTCCCACTCTCTTTCTTTCTGTTAATCACTCTGTTTACCTCTTCCCTCTCTCCCACTGTCTCTTTCTTTCTGTTAATCACTCTGTTTACCTCTTCCCTCTCTCCCACTGTCTCTTTCTTTCTGTTAATCACTCTGTTTACCTCTTCCCTCTCTCCCACTGTCTCTTTCTTTCTGTTAATCACTCTGTTTACCTCTTCCCTCTCTCCCACTGTCTCTTTCTTTCTGTTAATCACTCTGTTTACCTTTTCCCTCTCTCTCTCTCTCATCTCTGTACCCCCCCCTCTCTCGGTCTCTAGTTGTTGGAGCAGGCGTTGGTGATTGAGGAGCAGCTTCGCAGGGCAGCCTACCTGAACATGTCTGAGGACCCGGCCCACCCCTCCATGGCCCTCAACACCCGCTTCAGTGAGGTGGAGTGTCTGGCTGAGTCCCACCAACACCTCAGCAAGGAGTCCATGTCAGGGAACAAGCCTGCTAACGCAGTACTGCACAAAGGTAGACCACACACAGACTCGCTCTCTTTCTTTCTCATTGTCTCTTTTCTGTCTCTGCTTTTCCTACCCACTTCCATCATCTCTTTTTCTTATTTCTCTCCCTCTCGTTATTGTTCCCTAAACTCTGTCAGTTGGACTTTAGTGGTGGTAACTATGTCTCTCTCCTTCAGTTCTCAAACAGCTTGAGGAGCTTCTGAGTGACATGAAGGCCGACGTCACCCGTCTCCCGGCAACCATCGCCCGTATACCTCCCGTCGCCGTGAGGCTGCAGATGTCGGAGAGGAACATCCTCAGCCGATTGGCCAGCCGCGGGTCCGACGTCACAGGGCAGAGCCAATCACAGACCACGCAGCAGATGCAGGTGCCACGCTGACCAATTCCGCCAGTCCTCCTCAAGGCATTCTCCCATCCGTGTTTTGGAATTGGAGAGTGACCCTTATCTCACCCCGCTCTGCACCTCTCTTGTCCCCAAACCAAATCTCACACTCTGGACAGTAGAGTAAGGTCTCTACCCACCAACACATCTTCTCTGGACACAGCAGACTACAAATGTTCTGCTTCCTCTTCACCCAAAGACACCTGTAGGAACACAGTCTCTGTTCTCCACTGAGAACACCTTCTCTACAGTATCTACCTAATGAACTGCAGCACTGTCTCTGTGTCTGTCTGTTATGTGTCTAACTTTCACACAGAGGTTGTTTTCACTGTATCTTTCCCCAAGCCTGTCTCTAAAATAGACAGAGGTGTACCTGGCTCTGTCCCATAGAATTAGAATGGGTCAAATGGACTTTTCCACTCCAAGTAAAGGTTCTATAATATGTGGACTCGTTGTTCTATGGGTGTGCAGAATTAAATTTGATATGCAACATGTACAATTCAATTCAGTAAAAATGAAATCATGTGGAATTTAGAACTATGTCTGTTCTGCCCATTCCATTTCTGGGTGTGTACCTCTTCTGAGTGTATGTGTGTGTGTCTGTGTGTGTAGGTGGGTACACTGCTCTATACTTCCCACAGAGAGACTGTTAGTAACTATCAACTGATGAGGATGCTTTAGTAGAATAATATTGGTTCTGTGTTACACTCCTGCCCCTCCCCCTCTTCACTGCTCCCTTCACCTGTAAACTCAGGTGGTCCATAACACTAGCCTGTTATTGGCTCTCCCCACTCCTCGGCAACGCCCCGTCCAGCAGCTCTACATTCCTGAACGATTGCATCACAAATGTTCCCGGAGGCCTCGCCCCCTTTTTGCCCAAATAAGGACATGCAATAGCTCCACTAGTGTAGACACACGGGCCGCATTGAGAATGATGGCAATCTCTAAATTAATTAAATGTCTTAGTCTAATGTTTGGTTCTTTTACATTTTGGAATATTATTATGGTTACCAGCTTGTTGTTTTTATCGTTACAGTTTCTTCTGAGAACTCCAATAAAAAGGGTAACAGTTTGTGATGCTTGTTTCTTTGCCCTTTATTATGTGAGGGCATTATTATCTGGATACATCACATTGTATTATAAACTGGGTGGGGTCGAGCCTTGAATGCTGATTGGCTGACAGCTGTGGTATATCAGACCGTATACCACGGGTTTGACAAAAGGTGTATTTTTACTGCTCTAATTACGTTGGTAACCAGTTTATAATAGAAATAAGGCACCTCGGGGGTTTGTGGTATATGGCCAATATACCACGACTAAGGGCTGTGTCCAGGCACTCCACGTTTCATAGTGCTTAAAAACAGCCGTTGGCTGTGGTATATTGGCCAAATACCACACCTCCTCGGGCCTTATTGCTTAAATGACCAATGGCACGTGTCATAATTTGACCTACAAGGTCTGTGGAAGGGCATCATCTGATTTAACTGCATCTATAAAGTAATAAAACCATAGAACACAGGTACGGGAAGAGGAGGGAGTGTGGCTGTAAATGTATGATGGGAAAGGTGAAAGCTCATTTCATTTTGCAGGAGAGGGAAGGAGAACACATGGACGGTTAGAGGGAGAGAAGAAGAGAGAGACAGGAACAGACTTGTTTTCCCAGACAGACAGAGAGGCGCAATTATGAAAATTACGGGAAATTACAGGGCGGGACAAAATACTGCGTTGTAATAGAGCCTGCTGATAACTTATCAGGACAGAGACAGGGAAGGAGGAATAGAGAGAGAGGGAGGGAGGGATAGAGAGAGGGACGGAGGAATAGAGAGATAGGGAGGGATAGAGAGAGGGATGGAGGAATAGTGAGAGGGGGAGGGAGGGATAGAGAGGGACGGAGGAATAGAGAGATAGGGAGGGATAGAGAGAGGGATGGAGGAACAGTGAGATGGGGAGAGAGGGATAGAGAGAGGGACGGAGGAATACAGAGATAGAGAGATAGGGAGGGATAGAGAGAGGGATAGAGGAATAGTGAGAGGGGGAGGGAGGGATAGAGAGAGGGACGGAGGAATAGAGAGATAGGGAGGGATAGAGAGAGGGATGGAGGAATAGTGAGAGGGGGATGGAGGAATAGTGAGAGGGGGAGGGAGGGATAGAGAGGGACGGAGGAATAGAGAGATAGGGAGGGATAGAGAGAGGGATGGAGGAACAGTGAGATAGGGAGAGAAGGATAGAGAGAGGGACGGAGGAATAGAGAGATAGGGAGGGATAGAGAGAGGGATGGAGGAATAGTGAGAGGGGGAGGGAAGGATAGAGAGAGGGACGGAGGAATAGAGAGATAGAGAGATAGGGAGGGATAGAGAGAGGGACGGAGGGATAGAGAGAGGGACGGAGGAATAGAGAGATAGGGAGGGAGGGATAGAGAGATAGGGAGGGATAGGGAGGGATAGAGAGAGGGCAGTCAGAGGAATTGTAGAAAGCAAGAAGGAAAACGGGGAACAACAGGGAGAGACAGAGGAAATGAGTGAGAAAGAAGAGGTAGATAGAGGGACAGAAGAGAGAAGCAGCTGGAACAGTGTAGTATACTCTAGTTAACGACACAGTGGACAGACCACACTGCACTAACCTCTAGCTCATCTTCGTTCTGTTGTAAAGACTGGATCTATGAGACTGAACTGCTGTCTAGAACACCTGAGCAAAAGTCCATTCAATGTCTTGTGGGTAAGTACTATCTATAGACACAGTTAGCATGTGAAGCTCACAGGTGTGAAAGGGGAAGAGAGCCCAATTCAAACTGCTGCAGGCGTTTTGTTTCACTAACCAGTATGTTTGTGTGTCTGCAATTCCTGGTGTTAACCATTGTTCTAACACCTGCAGTACAAACGTCTGTTAGTCTGTGTGCGTGTGTGTGTGTGTGCGTGCTCGCTCGCATGCTTGTGTATGTACACTCTAGCCTTCTGTAATGTATGTATTTAAAATCACACGTGGGAGAACTAATTATGTTCTCATCGGCTGATCATTCTGTGTACAACTTCCTATTTTTGAGTTGCACCTGCTTTTGCCCTAAGAAAAGCCTCAATTGGACTCTTGAACTCTACAAGGTGTCGAAAGCATTCTACAGGGAGGTTGGCCCATGTTGACTTCCCACAGTTGTATCAAGTTGGATGGATTTGCTTTTGGGTGGTGGACCATTTTTGATACACACAGGAAACTGTTGAACGTGAAAAACCCAGCAGTGCGCCTGACACCTACTACCATACCGAGTTCAAAGGCACTTCAATCTTTTGTCTTGTCATTCCCCCTCTGAATGGCACACATACACAGTCCTGAATGGCACACATACACAGTCCTGAATGGCTCACATACACAGTCCTGAATGGCACACATACACAGTCCATGTCTCATTTGTCTCAAGGCTTAAAACCCCTTCATTAACCTGTCTCATCCCCTTCATCTATACTGATTCAAGTGGGTTTAACAGGTGACGTCAATAAGGGATCATAGCTTCACCTGGATTCACCTGGTCAGTCTATGTCACAGAAAGCTTTTGTATACTCCGTGTATTTACATACATTTAAATCTCACTGTTAGATGTCCAGGCAAGAGAAGTAGGATTTGCAAGCCAAAGTGATCGCCCTGGAAGATTCTTGTTTTGACAATAGTTACTGTCAGACAGGGCTCTTACTTTGGTGTCATTTATTAGTATTTATTTCAAACCCGTCCCCCACCAGGCTGCTGAGGGGAGGACGGCTCATAATAATGACTGGAACGGATGTGTTGTAAACCATGTGTTTGATGTTGTTGATACCATTCCACTTATTCCGCTCCAGCCATTGCCACGAGCCCGTCCTCCCCAATTATGGTGCCACCAACCTCCTGTGTCCCCCACCCCTCCTTTCAGAGGACAAAAGCAACCTTGTTTTACACACTTTCCCTCCCCAGATATGTTTCTACATACAAGTCACTTTTCCCACACATGACAAAAATACAATTCAATATACACTGACGGTACAAAACATTATCACAATAGGTGCCGATATGATTAGTACTGCGGTTCTTACGATTCTCACGATTCTATATGTATTGAGATTCGATATTGTGATTTTATTGCGATTCGATTTTCCAAACATATTGCTCACCAAATGTCTGCTGTGGAGGGACAAGAAGAGAGCCATGGTAAAACGTGTTTTGATCAGTCATGGAAATAAATGTGCTGAAAACACATTGGTTCCTTATTTAAAAAGAAGATGGAGAACAAGATATGAGGGGAAAATAATGGAGTTTTAGTGCAAGTACAGCCTACTATAGCAAAACTAGTATTGCAATTTTGTCAAAACGATACGATATATCGTCAAAAATGATATCCCAATATGTAAATGTATCAATGTTTTCCTCCGTTGCTATTAGTCAATGTGAGAGTGTGTTCTTTCATTGAAGGCAAATCCTTATCACTTGGACTTTGGCTGCGAGAAAAACACACGTGTGTATGTGTGTTAATCAGTGTGTGAGATAGTGTGTACATACCCTGAAGGAGAGACTGGATCAAGAGATGTCATCACTTGGTATGTGAGTGTTAGTAAGTGTGTGTGAATCTTTGTGGAAGGTGGTCATCACTTTTGGGTGTTAGAAATGATACACAACAGCAACATGACTGAACAGTGAAAAGCCCTTCTCAACGTCAGCTCTCAGCTCTGTACATGTATCATCAGAGCCTGAAAAGCAGAGAGAAAGAAAGATGGACAATTTCACAGCTGTCTTCCAGTGTAACAAACTTCACAGGTTCATCAGCCTCCAGCTCTAGTGTTCAGGTCGTAGATTTAACAGTGTGAAAAACACAATGGGGTTCTGACGTTCCTCGCTCAGCTCCTACGTCTCAGATTTAATCAGTCCCCCCAAACCCCAGAAAAGTGGGTTTGTCTCTGTCTCTCACTTCCTCCAGGTCTTCTCTTGGTGGGGCTCTGTTCAAAAAAAAGAATCTATTTAACCTTTATGTGGTATTATTTGATAATAATGCATATTATATATAACTCACACCACACACAAAAAGGCATTCAGACATATGTGGCACACAAGATACATGGTGCTCTCGGCCCCAGCCACTACAGATCAGGAGCTTTAAACGGCACCTCTCACCTACTCTCTGCTGCTTTGCATGTTGGTTGTATTACATTTGTAACACTAACTTCAACAGGCAGTCACGCTGTAACATCAAGCTGTTAACTTATACAGCCCTGCTTTGTTGCTATGCCGCTTTCGTAGCCACACCAGCTGGCTGTTGCATTGTGGGAAGAGTAGTTTCAGTTTCAAGCTCTAACAGACTTCTGTGGACAAGCCTTTAGTATACATGTAGCCCACCTCTTCTTGTAGCATGCTCACATGTCATTTGTATTGCTGCTCACATGAACAGTGTTGTGTAGTTGCTATCCTGACTGTAGTTATGTGTGTGTGTTGCTTATTGTAAGTTTGTTATCAAGACCTCACTGTTGTAAATGGTTTGAGTGCGACACACGGGGGGAAGGTCGCACTCTGAAAATAAGGAAGTGTAATACGAGCATGACCTTTGTGCATCAAACACAAATGGCACACAAAAGGTTAGATGCACACACTTGCACACACACAGCTGAAAGAAGAGAACAAACACTCAGACAGAAGAGGGGAGGAGTGGAGGACAGGTGGGTTAGAAGGAAAGATAGCTAATGAGAAGGACCGGGAAAAATGTATGATTTGTTTAACCAGTATATACTGAAGGGGCTAGTGTGTTTTTCATTCCTGATAGTGATGGTGTGCAGATGTGCAGTTCCTTAGTTTACCTTTACCTTACCCCCCCCCCCCCCCTCTCTCTCGCTCTCTCTCGCTCTCTCTCTCTTTCTCGCTCTCTCTAGTTCATTATCTCATTGAAGAACAGTGTATATGGTATGACATGTTCAGAGTAATCTCACTGGACTGTGTCTGTAAGCAAAACACTAGTGGTGCTATGATCCTTCTGAAGGGATAGAGAAGAGAGAGAGAGAGATGTGATCAATTAGATTGAGGCAAGGAGAGAGAAACATTATTGATACATTTTAAAGATGAAATCTAAGCGTTTTTATTGCGTTGACATTTATAAAGTATATCTTTCTGTAAGAGATTCCGGCCTGTCAGCTTTTTTTGTTCCTGTCTGTCTCTTGCTTTCACTGTTTTGTGAAAAGAGCCACAAAAAGGAAGGAAGGAGCGAGAGAGTGTCACAGAACGACAGAGAGAAAAATCAAAAAGAGGGGAGGGAAGAAGGGTAAGACATACACGAGCCTGTCAGCAAGAGTGTCGCTTGTTTTCAGAAGGAGCTGAGAACAGTAAGATTGTTTACTTATCTACCTAATGTGAGATATATCGAGAAAGAGAAAGGGTAAGGGAGGAAAGAGGGTTTGATGAACAGATGAGCGTGGGAGGAAAAGAGGAAGAGAAGACAGGTTGTTTAGAATGGTGTTCTTTGCGTATGTGATGTTGAATGAGATAAATGGAGGAAGAAATACAGCAGATTAATGTGTGGAGGAGGGCAGTTAGAGAGAGAGAGAGAGAGAGAGGGATGATAATGGAAGTAAAACATGATTTGTAAGTGTACCCTCACTATCCCGTCTCCTTCTCTTTGGGCCCAGAAGAAGTGAAGGTGAAAATGGTTCGGTGAGTTGATCTCCTCCCTCTCACTCTTACACCCAGTTGCTCAACCCTGGTCTGGATCTGCCTTTACCTAACGCGTGATGTCAACTTCTCTCTTTCTTTTACTTGTTCTCTCTGTTTCTTTACCATCAGTACTTTGTTCTTTAGTCTTTTCTGCTGTCTTGTGTGTTTGTAGTTCACACGTAACGATTTGTTTTCAAACTCTGTAGGAATTCCCAGTTATTTTGCAGTAGTTTTTCACATTCTTGAAATGTTCCCCAATTCTGCCCAATTCTGACTATCAATATCTCTACCATGTCTTGTGTAGCTACAACTACACTTACACTTGGCAACAGATATCATTAGCAGCAGGTTGTTCTGTAGAATAGGCTAGTATAGTATCCATAGAATCAAAAGTTGGTGCTTTGCGGTGAGGTGGGTTTGTGGGTAGGTGGTCTGTTTGTCATCTCTTAGGCCTTATGCAGGCTTTTCCATTCAAACTTTATGCCAGTTATTTTTCTTGAAACAATTTTGTATACTTGTATACTAGCGTTTACTTAAAAAAGGTTGCAATAATGCTGTGTAGACTGCTCTCTACCTAGTACTGTGTTAATCTATGAGCTGGTAATGGTACCTAGTACTGTGTTAATCTATGAGCTGGTAATGGTACCTAGTACTGTGTTAATCTATGAGCTGGTAATGGTACCTAGTACTGTGTTAATCTATGAGCTGGTAATGGTACCTATTACTGTGTTAATCTATGAGCTGGTAATGGTACCTAGTACTGTGTTAATCTATGAGCTGGTAATGGTACCTAGTACTGTGTTAATCTATGAGCTGGTAATGGTACCTAGTACTGTGTTAATCTATGAGCTGGTAATGGTACCTAGTACTGTGTTAATCTATGAGCTGGTAATGGTACCTAGTACTGTGTTAATCTATGAGCTGGTAATGGTACCTAGTACTGTGTTAATCTATGAGCTGGTAATGGAATGCAGGGATTGAAATGGGATTTACATACACATTGTGATTTAACTCATCTTTATTACCACGTCTCATATAATTTCCCATCGAGGGAAGAAACGGAGTATCAAGGAGATGATGTGGCTCAGTGGACAGGTGCGGCAGGGCCAGACGATAACCATTTGTGTGTGCATGTGCTTATGTGCGTGGTCTGATCTGTGTGTGTGTGGTTTGTATATACTGTATGTATACACTACCGTTCAAAAGTTTGGGGTCACTTAGAAATGTCTTTGTTTTTAAAAGAAAAGCACATTTTTTTGTCCGCTAAAATAACATAAAATTGATCAGACATACAGTGTAGACATTGATAATGTTGTAAATTACTATTGTAGCTGGAAACGGCTGATTTTTTATGGAATATCTACATAGGCGTACAGAGGCCCATTATCAGCAACCATCACTCCAATGGCATGTTGTGTTAGCTAATCCAAGTTTATCATTTTAAAAGGCTAATTGATTATTAGAAAACCCTTTTGCAAACTGTTGTTTGGTTAAAGAAGCAATACAAGTGGCCTTCTTTAGACTAGTTGAGTATCTGGAGCATCAGCATTTGTGAGTTTGATTACAGGCTCAAAATGGCCAGAAACAAATAACTTTCTTCTGAAACTCGTCTGTCTATTCTTGTTCTGAGAAATGAAAGCTAATAATGCTAGAAATTGCCAAGAAACTGATCTCGTACAACGCTGTGTACTACTCCCTTTACAGAACAGTGCAAACTGGCTCTAACCAGAATAGAAAGAGGAGTGGGAGGCCACAGTGCACAACTGAGCAAGAGGACAAGTACATTAGAGTGTCTAGTTTGAGAAACAGAAACCTCACAAGTCCTCAACTGGCAGCTTCATTAAATAGTACCCGCAAAACGCCAGTCTCAACGTCAGCAGTGAGGAGCTGACTCCGGGATGCTGGCCTTTTAGGCAGAGTTGCAAAGAAAAAGCCATATCTCAGACTGGCCAATAAAAAATAAAATATTAAGATGGGCAAAAGAACACAGAGACTGGACAGAGGAACTCTGCTCTAACCAGAATACAAAGAGGAGTGAGAGGCCCCGGTGCACATCTGAGCAAAAGGACAAGTACATTAGAGTGTCTAGTTTGAGAAACAGATGCCTCACAAGTCATCAACTGGCAGCTTCATCAATTTGATGTTATTTTAATGGACAAAAAATGTGATTTTCTTTCAAAAACAAGGACATTTCTAAGTGATCTCAAACTTTTGAACGGTAGTGTATGTATGTAATGTGTTTCTCTCTGTGTATCCAGGTGGTTCCACAGGGATATCTCTGGCTTGGATGCTGAGTCTGTTTTGAAGAGCCGGGGCGTCCATGGCAGCTTCCTGGCCCGACCCAGCAGGAAGAACCAGGGAGACTTCTCTCTCTCTGTCAGGTAGGAATACACCCCATCTCTTTCTTTGTCCTTATCTCTCTATCTCCATCAGCTAGGACATCCTCCATCTCTTTCTCTCTCCATCAGCTAGGACATCCTCCATCTCTTTCTCTCTCCATCAGCTAGGACATCCTCCATCTCTTTCTCCTCCTTTCTCTCCATCAGCTAGGACATCCTCCATCTCTTTCTCCTCCGTTCTCTCCATCAGCTAGGACATCCTCCATCTCTTTCTCCTCCGTTCTCTCCATCAGCTAGGACATCCTCCATCTCTTTCTCTCTCCATCAGCTAGGACATCCTCCATCTCTTTCTCTTTCCATCAGCTAGGACATCCTCCATCTCTTTCTCCTCCTTTCTTCTCCATCAGCTAGGACATCCTCCATCTCTTTCTCCTCCATCAGCTAGGACATCCTCCATCTCTTTCTCCTCCTTTCTCTGTCAGCTAGGACATCCTGCATCTCTTTCTCCTCCTTTCTCTCTATCAGCTAGGACATCCTCCATCTCTTTCTCCTCCTCTCTCCCCATCAGCTAGGACATCCTCCATCTCTTTCTCCTCCTTTCTCTCCATCAGCTAGGACATCCTCCATCTCTTTCTCCTCCGTTCTCTCCATCAGCTAGGACATCCTCCATCTCTTTCTCCTCCGTTCTCTCCATCAGCTAGGACATCCTCCATCTCTTTCTCTCTCCATCAGCTAGGACATCCTCCATCTCTTTCTCTTTCCATCAGCTAGGACATCCTCCATCTCTTTCTCCTCCTTTCTTCTCCATCAGCTAGGACATCCTCCATCTCTTTCTCCTCCATCAGCTAGGACATCCTCCATCTCTTTCTCCTCCTTTCTCTGTCAGCTAGGACATCCTGCATCTCTTTCTCCTCCTTTCTCTCTATCAGCTAGGACATCCTCCATCTCTTTCTCCTCCTCTCTCCCCATCAGCTAGGACATCCTCCATCTCTTTCTCCTCCTCTCTCTCCATCAGCTAGGACATCCTCCATTTCTTTCCCCTCCTTTCTCTATCAGCGGTTTCCTTCCTCTCTGGCAACTGAGTTAGGAAGAATGCTTGTATCTTTCTTGGTATTGATACACCATCCAAAGTGTAATTAATAACTTCACCATGCTCAAAGGAATATTCAATGTCTGCTTTTTATTTTTACCCATCTACCAATAGGTGCCCTTCTTTGTGAGACATTGGAAAACCTCCCTGGTCTTTGTGGTTGAATCTGTGTTTAAAACTCACTGCTCAACTGAGGGACCTTACAGATAATTGTATGTGTGGGTTATAAAAAATCATGTTAAACACTATTGTTGCACACAGAGTGAGTCCATGCAACTTATTATGTGACTTGGTAAGCACATTTTACTCCTGAACTTATTAAGGCTTGTCATAACAAAGGAGTTTAATACTTATTGACTCAAGACATTTCAGCTATTTATTTGTAATTCATTTGTCAAACATTTGAAAAACATAATTCCACTTTGACGTTATGGGGTATTGTGTGCATTCCAGTGACCCAAAAATCAACATTTTATCAATTTGAATTTCAGGACCTAACAATAATAAATGTGGGAAACGTCAAGAGGTGTGAACACTTGCCGAAGGCACTGTATGTTAACCTACAGAATTTCACTACACCTGCAATAACATCTGCTAGATGTGTATGTGACCAATAACATTTGATTTGAAAATGTGATTTTATTCAATTTGATTTATAGTATATCCTCTCTCCTCACTCATCCTTTCCTCTCTCATTTTCTTGCCCTCTGTCAGGTACAGATACACTGCATCTCTCTTTCGCTACTTTACATTGTTTTTATTTACTTAAAACTATCTTAGGAAGAATTGTCTACTGTCACTGACTGGCCCACAAATGTCCCCCCTCCCCTGATCTTTGACCCCAGGGTGGGTGAGCTGGTGACCCACATCCGTATCCAAAACACAGGGGACTTCTACGACCTGTATGGAGGGGAGAAGTTTGCCACGCTGTCCGAGCTGGTGGAGCACTACACTGCAGAGAACGGGATCCTGCAGGACAAAGACGGCACCATCATCGAGCTCAAATACCCCTTCAACTGCTCTGACCCCACCACCGAGAGGTCAGTGCACTCTAACCCTTACCCCTAACCCTTAATTCCACCAGAGTCAGTCAGTCAAGTCTGTGTATTCTTGCCTGAAATCTCTATCCCCAAACTTCACCATTCAGAGGCCTGTGCTCTGCTTTCACTGTTCCTCTGAATTTCAAATGTTATTTATCAAACGGAAGCAGATCATATAAAATACTCCTGAGACATCCAGCCATTTTGTCATTTCATACTTTCTTAATCTAAACGCTTAATGTTGAGGATCATAAAGCTTTCAGAAGGAAAGGTAATTCTATGGCCTTTACTTTGAGGCGTGTCTGTGTGTGTGTGGCGTGTGTGTGGCGTGTGTGTAAATCCCTCATGTTCTACCCTCACTGCCCCTCCTTTCCCCGCTCTCTTTTCTCTGTCAGTTTGACTTCCCTTTCTTGCTGCGGTTGGAAACTTTAGGTTTTGACACATTAGAAAACAGTGACCAGACCCTCAATACCTTCCTCTCTCCTAACTTCCATCTCACTCTTGCTCTGTTTCAGTCTTTCTGATCTCTTTCTTGATACCCATATCACAGGTACTGCTGTGATGGTGTGCTTTATGGTCTCATTTTAATGCAGAGGTGTCATGCTATGATATTTATGCCTCTGTAACTTTCTCACTCATCATTATTCACAATCCATTCATGATTATCCGTAATCATGGTAGAATCCACAGTCATGCAGAAGTGTTTAGAAACATATTATATTCTTATTTACAATAAAAGTGACTCCACAAAATCATCTGAAACACAACCAAAACAAACTGCAAATGCATCCAACAAGTTAGTAGAGTCACAAGCTTGATGTAGCCATTGCGTGCTAGGAATATGGGACCAAATACTGGTTGGGACCATGTACAAAGAAGTGCTGCAATTTCTAAACGTTCACCCGATATGGATGAACGTACCCTCAAATTCTGCACTTTGGGGTGAGGTATGGGGGGGATTTGGTGATATGGGGTGAGGAATGGGGGGATTTGGTGATATGGGGTGAGGAATGGGGGGGGTGATATGGGGTGAGGAAGGGAGGGTTGGTGATATGGGGTGAGGAATGGGAGGGATTGGTGATATGGGGTGAGGAAAGGGGGGTGGTGATGTGGGGTGAGGTAGGGGGGTAGTTTGTGTGGAGCTCAGGCTATTAATATCATGCTGTCTTGAGCCACGAAATCTTGTCATCAGAATTTTCCGACCGCAAAGCAGGAAGTTCAGATGAAGAAATCGAGAACTGCGCCTAAATTTAAACAGCAGGCAGCACTCAGAGACGATCCCCATACTAATGAGTGTAAACTCTCCCAGACACACACACGCATGCACGCAAACACACACTCACATACACTATACTCGCAGGACAGAAATACCTTGCATAAACCCACATACAGGGCATCTGTACAGGCCGTAAAATGTCCTCAACCATTTATTAAAGTCCTCTACTACTTTCCATTCCCACGCAAAACAGTTGCAGTACATTATATTTACACTTGCGTTCACTGTCTATCCGGTAGCACTGAACAAGCTGCAAACCGTACTTTTACAGTATAGTACTATACAGCCCTGTTCTAACACACTGGCTTCTGCTTTATGAGCTGCTTATTACAACCATGATTAGCTGAATCCAATGTGTTAGATCAAGGCTGGAGCAAAAGCCTGTACTCACAGCAGCTCTCCAGGAGGAGGGTTGGCCAGCCCTGTTGTAGGGCATAGTGATGTTTCCATTAGAGCTTCATTGACCCCTTCTCTGTCATACACCATACAGGTGGTATCATGGACACCTGTCAGGCCCCAACGCAGAGAAGTTGCTATGGGAACGGGACGAGCCGGGCACCTTCCTTGTGCGGGAGTCTCTGTCCAAACCTGGAGACTTTGTTCTGTCTGTTCTGACTGAGGAGAAGAGCAAGGCATCCTGCGGAGGGAGGAGGGTCTCACACATCAAGATCATGTGCCAGGTGTGTGTGTATGTGTGTGTGTCTGTGTGTGGGCACATAAGTGTGTACGAGCATGTGAGAGTGTTTGTGTTTTTCTCTCTCTAACACACATTCACTCACATTCACTATTGCAATTCACATTGTAATCTTTGCTCTAGTTTTTCTCATATCTGAGTACATCTAGTTATGAAACCAGACCAATTTTCAGTTTCCCCAAAATGTTTATTCTTATGCAACGAGTGACCTTCCTGCTTCCAACATCTAGGAGAAAACCTGACAAACATCAAACACACCACCACTGTGTCTCAGCACAGAAACAGTTATGCAAAGTGATGTCAATATGAACATGGAAGTTTGAGTTTGAAAGATATCACTGACCACATCCTGGTTACAAAAGTTTTACTTAAAAAACAAGTCTGCCAAGCGGTTATGTTTTAATTAGTTAGTTACGTATTTATTTGGACCCTTAGGTGATGTGTGAAAATGCATATACGATTCCAATAAAATACATGAGAATTGTTATTAAATACTTTATATTCATGCGTGTACAGTAACTACCACTAGAAATAGTTATTTCTGAGTGCAGAGCTAGACTGTAACTAACTGCATTCATCCCCAAACCTGCTTTTCGTAGATTCAACATTATCAGCAGCACCATCATGGTTAGGTTATTTTTAGCTGTGGTTCATCTCAGTGCAGACATGAGGCGGATTTGAATGAGAGGCATTGTAGGGCTAGAGTCTGGAGAATTCAGGGTCAGAAGATTATCACAGAGGTCATTGAGTCCTGGCACAGGCCCTACCAGGAGCTAGCATCAGGTGCATATTTTAATAGATAATAGGAAGCACATTAAAGATATTTTCCGGTACTTTTGTTTACTTTTTAAATAGTGGTTCTGAAAGTAGCGCCCATGAGCCAAAAGTGGTCCTGAAAATTGCATACTATGTCGCAAATGGGCAGATATGTGCACCATGTCATTGCTCTCTCTCTCTAATGTGCATGTGAGTCTTGTTAGCTGTCACTCAAATGGCAAGGGGCTGAAGCTCATTGACTGAAACTTGAATTGCTAGGGGGTTTGCCCATGTGAGTTGTAAATGAGTTGTAAATGAGTTGTAAATGTAGGGAAATTGGTGCAGCACAGCTTCCAGAAAACAGTCTCTTTCAAACTAGAAAATTAGTAGCCAATTGAGGTAAAACGGCAATTTTGCTCATAGATTATGCATGTACAGTGTGAACTACAGATACATCCAGCCCAAAGCGGGAGGTTTAAAAAATGCTTACTAGTCATCAAAGTACCGGCGCATGCCTTTTAAATCCATGAAGTACACTGACTGTAATAAATGAATGACTGAGTCTCAGTCTGGTGAGTCGGCCATCCAGCTGCATGATTAGATCATATTAGATAACATTTATTTCCCTCTTATGTGGAAATTTGCTTTCACGTGCTAAACATAACCAAAGACCCAAAACCACAGTTACCAACAGAACATTATTACTGTGTATTATTGACAGTTTCTATATTGTATATTGTCCCGTGTGTGTGGTGTGTATGTGTGTTTGAGTGTGTGTGTGTGTGTGTGTGTGTGTGTGTGTGTGTGTGTGTGTGTGTGTGTGTGTGTGTGTGTGTGTGTGTGTGTGTGTGTGTGTGTGTGTGTGTGTGTGTGTGTGTGTGTGTGTGTGTGTTTATATACAGTAACAGTCAAAAGTTTGGACACACCAACTCATTCAAGAGTTTTTCTTTATTTTTACTATTTTCATTGTAGAATAATATTGTAGTAGTAGTAACCAAAAAAGTGTTGAACAAATCAAAATATATTTTAGATTCTTCAAAGTAACCACCCTTTGCCTTGATGACTGCTTTGCGCACTCTTGGCATTCTCTCAACCAGATTCACCTGGAATTCTTTCCCAACACTCTTGAAGGAGTTCCCACAGATGCTGAGCACTTGTTGGCTGCTTTTCCTTCACTCTGCGGTCCAACTCATCCCAAACCATCTCAATTGGGTTAAGGTCGGGTGATTGTGGAGACCAGGTCATCTGATGCAGCACTCCATCACTCCCTTTCTTGGTTAAATAGCCCTTACACAGCCTGGAGGTGTGTTGGGTCATTGTCCTGTTGAAAAACAAATGATAGTCCCACTAAGCACAAACCAGATGGGATGGCGTATCGCTGCAGAATGCTGTGGTAGTCATGCTGGTTAAGTGTGCCTTGAATTCTAAATAAATCACAGACAGTGTCACCAGCAAAGCACCCCCACACCATCCACCTCCTCCTCCATGCTTCACGGTGGGAACCACACATGCGGAGATCTCACAAAGACAAGGTGGTTGGAACCAAACATCTCAAATTTGGACTAATGTCCATTGCTCATTTTTCTTGGCCTAAGCAATTATCTTTAGTAGTGGTTTCTTTGCAGCAATTCAACCATGAAGGCCTGAGCAGTTGATGTTGAGATGCGTCTGTTACTCGAACTCTGTGAAGCATTTATTTTGGGCTGCAATTTCTGAGGCTGGTAACTCTAATGAACTTATCCTCTGCAGCAGAGGTAACTCTGGGTCTTCATTTCCTGTGGCGGTCCTCATGGGAGGCAGTTTCAACATAGCGCTTGATGGTTTTTGCGTCTGCACTTGAAGAAACTTTCAAAGTTCTTGAAATGTTCCTGATTTGACTGACCTTCATGTCTTAAAGTAATGGACTGTCATTTATTTTAGTTTATTTGGGCTGTTCTTGTCATAATATGGACTTGGTCTTTTACCAAATAGGGCTATCTTCTGTATACCACCCTTACCATGTCACAACACAACTCATTGGCTCAAACACATTAAGAGCGAAAGAAATTCCACAAATTAACTTTTAACAAAGCACACCTGTTAATTGAAATGCACTCCAGGTAACTTCCTCATGAAGCTGGATGAGAGAATGCCAAGAGTGTACAAATGTAACGAGTGTACTGAGAGTCGGGAAGCAAGTTCAAGGAGTGAGTGTTTTAATAAATAAAATAAACTATGACCACGAAACACAAACGCACCGGCATGAAAACAGAGTCAATAACACCTGAGGAAAGAACCAAGGGGAGTGACAGATATAGGGAAGATAATCAAGGAGGTGATGGAAGTGTCATGAGGCGCAGGTTTGTGAGACGATGGTGACAGGTGTGATTTTCAACCAAAACCTAATTTTATTATTTTCTTTAATTATTATTATTTTTTATTTTACCCCTTTTTTCTCCCCAATTTCGTGGTATCCAATTGTTTAGTAGCTACTATCTTGTCTCATCGCTACTCCCTTACGGGCTCGGGAGAGACGAAGGTTGAAAGTCATGCGTCCTCCGATACACAACCCAACCAAGCCGCACTGCTTCTTAACACAGCGCCATCCAACCCGGAAGCCAGCCGCACCAATGTGTCGGAGGAAACACCGTGCACCTGGCAACCTTGGTTAGTGTGCAATGCGCCCGGCCCGCCGCAGGAGTCGCTGGTGCGCAATGAGACAAGGACATCCCTACCAAACCCTCCCTAACCCGGACAAAGCTGGGCCAATTTTGCGTCGCCCCACGGACCTCCCGGTCGCGGCCGGTTACGACAGAGCCTGAGCGCGAACCCAGAGTCTCTGGTGGCACAGCTGGCGCTGCAGTACAGCACCCTTAACCACTGCGCCACCCGGGAGGCCCTCAAAACCTAATATTAGATAAAAGAAACCTAAGTTTACAAATTAGAAAACAAATTGATACTTATTGTATTTATTTAATTGACATAGTCACTCAATAACTGGTTGTGCCACCTTTAGCTGCAATGACAGCAACCAAATGCTACCTGTAGTTGTTGATCAGTCTCTCACATCGCTGTGGAGGAATTTTGGCCCACTCTTGCATGCAGAACTACTTTAACTCAACAACATTTGTGGGTTTTCAAGGATGTACTGCTCGTTTCAAGGTCTGCCACAACATCCCAGAGATTAGGTCTGTACTTTGACTAGGCCATTCCAAAACTTCAAATTTGTTGCTTTTTAGCCATTTTCATGCCTTGATTGTTTGTATTGGATCATTGTCTTGCTGCATGACCCAGCTGTGCTTCAGCTCACAGACGGATGGCCTGACATTCTCCAGTATAATTCTCTGATACAGAGCAGAATTCATGGTTCCTTCTACTAATAAGGCAAGTCGTCCAGGTCCTGAGTCAGCAAAGTATCCCCAAACCATCACACTGCCACCACCATGCTTGACCGTTGGTATAGGGTTCTTACTGTGGAATGCAGTGTTTGGTTTTCGCCAGGCATAATGGGACCCATGTCGTCATATATTTATATAAATAGAATGACCGGTACACGGTGGGAGGCACAGAGATGTTTGACACCCTGGCTGACCTGATGGAGCACTACAAACGCAAAGGCATCGAGGAGATGTCTGGAACCTGGGTGCACCTCAAACAGGTAAATACATACAGGACTTACAGTTGTAACCCCATACAGGTTACAAGAGTCACCGTGAGTGTTGCAGTCAAGTTACAACCTTACACAGGTCGGAGATACTGTATCTTATAATGGGTTAAAGATCACCTGACTGACAAGATAGAGCCATATCCGAACAAATCTTGACTTATTCTCCTCTCCTTCTCTTTCCTGTCTACTCCAACCTTCTCTCCTTCAGCCCTACTTCTCCACCAGAGTGAATGCAGCAGACATTGACAGCAGAGTGAGGCTGCTGGACCAGATGGCCGAGAGAGAGAACGAGGGAGACAAGAAGAGCAAAGCAGGATTCTGGGAGGAATTTGATGTAAGTCGATGAAGTTTTTGATGGAAGGAAGATGTGATGTGTTGAACAACCCTTCTTAACCTCTTCCGCTCTATACTCAACCTGGTCTCAGAGCATTTCCTATTATTATGTATGTAAATTCAAGACACTCCATTTAGTATGAGATTCTAAGTTTCTTATGGTATGTATTAATTTGTGGATGATCATCACCCATTTTATATGAAATATTATGAATTACAATTATTATTATATGCTACGAATTTGCAAAACGTACTACATGTTATGAATTTTCAAAAAGTATTAAATGTAACGAATTCTAGCAAGGTGGCTAACGTTAACTACTTGGTTAATTTTAGCTAGTCTAGGGGTTAGGGTTAAGGTTAGGGTGAAGTTTAGGAGTTAGGTTAAAGGGTTAAGGTTAGGGGAAGGGTTAGCTAACGTGCGATAAGGTAGTAAGTATTTGAAAAGTAGCTAAAATGCTAAAGTTGTCCGTAATGAGATTCAAACTAGCAACCTTTGGGTTACTAGATGTTAGCGTTATACACCCATGCATCTACCCCGAACAACCAACCTACTTTGTTTTGCCTTAAGTAACCATCTATCTTATGTTACCATACGTAATATCATACTAATTTTGTTGTCTCGGATTTAAATGTACTATGTTACCTCTAGTCTATGAGACCAGGATGCATACTCTACTATAGGTTAGCTGAGGACTAATTTCTGACATGCTGACCACACCAGCATTGCAAAATAAATGTACACATACATCATTGCATCCAAACTGCTCGCTCGAGTCAACGAGCGTCTGCGTAGTCAGGCGCTAAAATAGAACTTGGTTCTATTTGTGACGCTTGATGCGCTGCAAGTCCCGGCTCTCCCATCTCCTCATTGGTTTTTAGGAGCATATACCCATGTAGGTGATTGAAAGTGTCACGGTTGTCCTCCTCTTCATCTGAAGAGGAGAGGCGAGAAGGATCGGAGGACCAAAATGCGGCGTGATATGTGTTCATCATGAATTTTAATAAAGAAAACACTGAACACTGAAACCCTATACAAAACAGTAAACAAAATAACAACCGTGAAGCTAATGCGGGCTGCGCTGAAACAAGCCATATCAACATAGACAATCACCCACCAACAAACAGTGCAACCCAGGCTACCTAAGTATGATTCTCAATCAGAGACAACTAATGACACCTGCCTCTGATTGAGAACCATACTAGGCCGAAACATAGAAATCCCCAAATCATAGAAAATCAAACATAGACTGCCCACCCAACTCACGCCCTGACCATACTAACTAAATACAAAACAAAGGAAATAAAGGTCAGAACGTGACAGTACCCCCCCCCCCCCCCCAAAGGTGCGGACTCCGGCCGCAAAACCTTGACCTATAGGGGAGGGTCTGGGTGGGCGTCTGTCCGCGGTGGCGGCTCTGGCGCGGGACGCGGACCCCACTTCACCATTGTCTTAGTCCGCCTTATTGTCTGTCTCCGTGGCTTTCTCACCATGGCCACCCTTCTCAATGACCCCACTGGACAGAGGGGCAGCTCGGGACAGAGGTGGGGCAGCTCGGGACAGAGGTGGGGCAGCTGCTCGGGACAGAGGTGGGGCAGCTGCTCGGGACAGAGGTGGGGCAGCTGCTCGGGACAGAGGTGGGGCAGCTGCTCGGGACAGAGGTGGGGCAGCTGCTCGGGACAGAGGGGCAGCTCTGGGCAGAGGGGCTCCGGCAGCAGCGCAGGACAGACGGGAGACTCCGGCAGCAGCGCCGGACAGGCGGGAGACTCCGGCAGCAGCGCCGGACAGGCGGGAGACTCCGGCAGCAGCGCCGGACAGGCGGGAGACTCCGGCAGCAGCGCCAGACAGACAGGACCACCTGCAGGGAGGAGACAGAGAGACAGCCTGGTGCGTGGGGCTGCCACAGGAACCACCAGGCTGGGGAGACCTCCAGGAGGCTTGGTGTTAGGAGGAGGCACCTGAAGGACCGGGCTGTGGGGGAGCACTGGAGCTCTGGTGCGCAACCTTGGCACCACTTCCCCAGGCTGGACAACTACTCTAGCCCGGACCCTCCAGAGTGCAGGCACAGGTTGAACCGGGCTGTGGGTAAGCACGGGAGATCTAGTGCTTACTACACGCACCTCTCCTTTAGGCTCCATTCCCACATTTGCCCGGCACGAGCGGAGCGCAGGCAGAGGACGCACTGCACCCTCCCAGCGCCCCGGAGACACAGCACGCAGAGCTGGCGCAGGATACCCTGGACCAAAACTACGTACCGGCGACCAGACCCGCTGAGCAGGCACCATACGCCCTGGCTCGATGCCCACACTCGCATGGCACTCTCGGGGGGCTGCCCTATAGCGCACCGGGCTATGGGCACGTACTGGCGACACCGTGCGCTTAACCGCATAACACGGTGCCTGACCAGTAACGCGCTGCTTATAATAAGCACGAGGAGTGAGCTCAGGTCTGCTACCTGGCTTAGTACCACACCTCGTCTGCCCCCCCCCCCCAAAAAAAAAAAATTGGGGGCTGTGCTGCCTCCTCATATCGCCGCCGCTCAGCTTTCGCTGCCTCCAGCTCTGCTTTGGGGCGGCGATATTCCCCAGCCTGTACCCAGGGTCCCTCTCTGTTCAGTATCTCCTCCAATGTCCAGGAGTCCTGTGATGCTGGCCGCTGTTGTTGCTGCTGCTGCTGCTGCTGTCGTCGCTGTCTTTTACCACGCCGCTTGGTCCTTGGTTGGTGGGTGATTCTGTCACGGTCGTCCTCCTCTTCATCTGAAGAGGAGAGGCGAGAAGGATTGGAGGACCAAAATGCGGCGTGATATGTGTTCATCATGAATTTTATTAAAGAAAACACTGAACACATACCACGCCGCATTTTGGTCCTCCGATCCATCTCGCCTCTCCTCTTCAGATGAAGAGGAGGACGCCCGTGACAGAAAGATTAACTGAGGTCCACACTCCAGTCCATTGGTGGTGGTAATGCACCTTCAAGTTGGTTGCTAACCGCCATTTAAAGTCCAAAGAAGAAGAAGAACCCTGAAGGAGGAGAGATTACTAGAAACTAACTCAGTTTACCATTTTATCTGTGGATTAATTGTCGGAGTAGAGGACCTTGTGCATTTCAGGTAAAATAACAACCAAATGTTTATGTACCCGGACAAATTAGCTAGCAACAGCAAGCTAGCTAGCTAAATTGCCATGAATGTTTAATGCTTTTCGACCTGTCACCAAATTAATATAGTTGTTTCAGAGTTTGTTTTGATAATTCAACCTGAGTGTCCTGATCGCTTCCGGTGACAAAATCAACATGCGTGGTGATGGTGCACGCGCGTGCCCGGTGTTGTCAGAATGTTAGTGTGTCTGTGTTTGACCATTTGGTTGGCCATATAAACGGTGTATGTAATGTGCCTTTACTCTTGTGCAACATGGTGAAACATTATGAAACATGTTCCGTTGGACAAGTCAAAGTGAGAGTGTTGCAAGGAAAAACTAGAATCAAATGGTTAAGGGTCTCACAACTACAGCCATAGGAAGTAGACTGCAAGAACCATAGACCACTTTTTTACCACCACCATGTGGTACTGGTGGTACTGCTATTTGAGGCCAAATTGGCCAAATTGTCTAATCTCAGAAACCCACAACTAAAACCTTGCGCAATTGCTTCAGATGCTACATAGTCTGGCCATGAGAGATTAGAAATTGTCTAACACTAATTCCAAACTGCTTTAACAGCACATTAAAAATAACTTTTCAAATGGTAAAGAAAAATATGGGTAACGAATGTACATTATCTGTATGTTTATAAAGAATACATAACACATCCATGATCACATAATAAACATGCCATATTTATAGTGCATTCATGAATGTATTCATAGTAATATAGTATGTCAGTATTCCACAAATACTGGGAATGGGGATTTGCATGTCTTTCAACATGAACTCATTCTCCTGAAGGTATTCCTGCAAAGATTTTGAGTTGACACACCTGGGTTGAGTGAATCTATGTTTGGGATTTTTACAGTCAATCCCTTCCCTCAAGACTGTGAGGTTAGGCCAGGGGTTAGGTTACTCTGGTCCTGGAGTACACATGCAGGCTTTTGTTTTAGCCCAGTGAAATAGTAAACACTGGATGTATGTGTAACCCCAATCCTTCAGACCAATTAGAGTTCACCTGAGCTGACACAGGCTAAAAGGCAGGATGAGAGGGGCTGATGAGGAACTTCACTGAAACTCCCCTCATAACCAGGGGATTGGATTAGCACTAGCAGCAGCTCCCACCAGGTGTCATGGGTCAGAACAGGTTCTAAGGCGCTATGGTATAGCTGGATTGCTATAAGAAGTACGTCTATCCCCTAATGTGTACATGGAGATGAACACAAGCTATACAGTGCATTTGGAAAGTATTCAGACCCCTTGACTTTTTCCACATTTTGTCACGTTACAGCCTTATTCTAAAATTGATTAAATTATTTTTATTTACTTCATCAATCTACAAAACAAACCCCATAATGACAAAGCAAAAACAGTTTTTTTTTTGCAAATTTATAAAAAAAAAAAATCGTAAATATCACATTTACGTAAGTATTCAGACCCTTTACTCAGTACTTTGTTGAAGCACCTTTGGCAGCGATTACAGCCTCGAGTCTTCTTGTGTATGATGCTACAAGCTTGGCACACCTGTATTTGGGGAGTTTCTCCCATTCTTCTCTGCAGATCCTCTCAAGCTCTGTCAGGTTGGATGGGGAGCGTCGCTGCACAGCTATTTTCAAGTCTCACCAGAGATGTTCGATTAGGTTCAAGTCTGGGCTCTGGCTGGGCTACTCAAGGACATTCAGAGACTTGTCCTGAAGCCACTCCTGCGTTGTCTTTGCTGTGTGCTTAGGGTCGTTGTCCTGTTGGAAGGTGAACCTTCACCCCAGTCTGAGGTCCTGAGTGCTCTGGAGCAGGTTTTCATCAAGAATCTCTCTGTACTTTGCTCCGTTCATCTTTCCCTCGATCCTGACTAGTCTCCCAGTCCCTGCCCCTGAAAAACATCTCCACAGCATGATGCTGCCACCACCATGCTTCACCGTAGGGATGGTGCCAGGTTTCCTTCAGACGTGACGCTTGGCATTCAGGCCTAAGAGTTCAATCTTGGTTTCATCAGATTCATAGTCTGAGAGTCTTTAAGTGCCTTTTGGCAAACTCCAAGCGGGCTATCATGTGGCTTTTACTGAGGAGTGGCTTCTGTCTGCCCACTCTACCATAAAGGCCTGATTGGTGGAGTGCTGCAGAGATGGTTGTCCTTCTGGAAGGTTCTCCCATCTCCACAGAGGAACTCTGGAACTCTGTCAGAGTGACTATCTGGTTCTTGGTCACCACCCTGACCAAGGCTCTTCACCCCTGATTGCTCAGTTTTGCTGGGCGGCCATTTCTAGGAAGAGTCTTGGTGGTTCCAAACTTCTTCTTTTATGGAGGGCACTGTGTTCTTGGGGACGTTCAATACTGCAGAAATGTTTTCGTACCCTTCCCCAGATCTGTGTCTCGACACAATCCTGTCAAACTCCCATCCTGTAGTCAGGATTACTCTCAAACTCCCATTCTGTAGTCAGGATTACTGATTACTCTCAAACTCCCATCCTGTAGTCAGGATTACTGATTACTCTCAAACTCCCATCCTGTAGTCAGGATTACTGATTACTCTAAAAACTCCCATCCTGTGCTCATCACTCTCACTTTGATGGCCTGAAATGGCTCAAGGTAAAAACAACTGAAGTCACCCAGATCAAGATGGGGCTTATCTGCTAAACTGTATCGCCTGTCCCCAGATACCTGTATGCATTATTTCAGCCACATTAGAGACATCCTCTAGTACTCCACCAGAGGGAGCTCTACTGATTTTATTCCCTGTACATTCAAGAGCTCCATGGGGAAAAACTCTTTCCTCTAGTCCAGTGGTTCCCAAACTGTGGGGTCGGCATTAAAAAAAAAACATGTATATAAAGTGAACTCAGTCCAGTTTTAAACTTACTCTTGAAAGTTGTAATACTAGAATGCACAAGGTGTAATTTCAAAATTGGGTAGCGCATCATCAGTTCCTCTTGTCGTGTCAGTCATTGCAGACATTAGAGAGCTATTTATAACTGGTCAGAAATGTCCAGATCAACTAGCCCATGTCAGATGTTTTTTAATTGAGTGTTTTTAGACCATAGATATTATGGTATTTTTTTGTGTCATGGCTGTTAGAGGTTATTTTTATTTTCAAGAAGTGACCCGTTTAAAGGCCCCTCTATACTGTTCCTTAAGTAATTGAATGCTTGTTGATGTTTTTTTAATTGTATTGAGCTTACAATGACTATCCTTCTCTCTCTTTCTTGTTCTTTTCAGGCCCTTCAAAAGCAGGAGACAAAGGTGAAGAAGAGCAGAGAAGAAGGGATGAGACCAGAAAACAAAAGCAAAAACCGATATAAGAACATCCTTCCCTGTAAGAGCATCTACTTCTAAAGTGCAGTGATATAGCCTCTTATCTTTTACCCATCTTCTTTACATTTTCTCTTCCATTTATATTTTCTCTGTCTGATACATCCCCTCATCTCTCTCTCTCATCCTTCCATCTCCACACTCATCCTATTCTCCTCCCAGTTGATGAGACCAGGGTCATTCTGTCATCTGGAGACCCCGATATCATTGGCTCAGATTACATCAATGGCAACTATGTGACAGTAAGTACATGTTATGTCACCTTGTAGCCTCAACATCAAATGATAAACCACTGTTATGAATCCATAACAAGTCTAAACATGAATATGTTTTAATTAATATGATCAGAGACTATAATTGCAATGGGCTTTGTCTCCATGTAGACAATATTTTACATATTTTACTAACTTTCTCCATCTCTTTGTAGAATAAGCTGCAGGAGCCCAGTGACCAGAAGGTGTACATCGCCTGTCAGGGCTGCCTTGCAACAACTGTCAACGATTTCTGGCAGATGGTGTGGCAGGAGAGGACAAGGGTCATCGTCATGACAACCAGGGAGGTTGAGAAGGGACGGGTTAGTGACTTAAAACTTCTTAGGGCTGAGATCCCGTTAACGGGATCGATATGACAACAGCCAGTGAAAGTGCAGGGCGCCAAATTGAAAACAACAGAAATCTCATAATTGAAATTCCTCAAACATACCATTATCTTATACCATTTTAAAGGTAATCTTGTTGTTAATCCCACCAAAGTATCCGATTTCAAATAGGCTTTACAGCGAAAGCTCCACAAACGGTTATGTTAGGTCAGAGCCATATCACAGAAAAGCCATTTTTCCAGCCAAAGAGTGTAGTCACAAAAATCAGAAATAGAGATAGAATTAATCACTAACCTTTGATGATCTTCATCAGCTGACACTCATAGGACTTCATGTTACACAATATATGTATGTTTTGTTTGATAAAGTTCATATTTATATTTTTAAAAATCTCAGTATACATTGGCGCGTTATGTTCAGTAGTTCCAAAAACATCCGGTGATTTTGCAGAGAGCCACATCAATTTACAGAAATACTCATTATAAATGTTGATGAAAATACAAGTGTTATACATGGAAATATAGATAAACTTCTCCTTAATGCCACCGCTGTGTCAGATTTAAAAAATGCTTTATGGAAAAAGCAAACCATGCAATAATCTGAGTATGTGCTCAGAGAACCATCAAGCCAAAAATATATCCTCCATATTGTGCAGTCAACAGAAGTCAGAAATAACATTATAAATATTCACTTACCTTTGATGATCTTCATCAGAATGCACTCCCAGGAATCCCAGTTCCACAATAAATGTTTGATTTGTTCGATAATGTCCAAATAGCTACTTTTGTTAGCGCGTTTGGTAAACAAATCACGAAGCGCGTTCACTAGTTGCAGACGAAAAGTCAAAAAGTTCTGTTACACTCCATAGAATCATGTCAAACGATGTATAGAATCAATCTTTAGGATGTTTTTAACATACAACTTCAATAATATTCCAACCGGAGAATTCCTTTGTCTTCAGAAAAGCAAATGGAACGGGAGCTACCTCTCATGTGAATGCGCGTGACCAGCTCGTGACTGCTGGCAGACCTCTGACTCATTCCCCTCTCATTCAGCCCCCCTTTACAGTAGAAGTCTCAAACAAGTTTCTAAAGACGGTTGACATCTATTGGAAGCCTTAGGAAGTGCAAGATGACCAATATCCCACTGTATCTTCAATAGGGGCTGAGTTGAAAATCGACCAACCTCAGATTTCCTACTTCCTGGTTGGATTTTTTCTCAGGTTTTTGCCTGCCATATGAGTTATAAGTTATACTCACAGACATCATTCAAACAGTTTTAGAAACTTCAGAGTGTTTTCTATCCAAATATACTAATAATATGCATATATTAGCAACTGGGACTGAGGAGCAGGCAGTTTACTCTGGGCACCTTATTCATCCAAGCTACTCAATACTGCCCCCAGCCATAAGAAGTTTTAAGAGTGTTACTGAGAATTTGAAAGCATTTTCTTTTACATTGTATGATTTTAATATTATAACATAGTATAAACTACCCATCTCATTTTCCTCAAACCATTTCTCCATGTTTGTTTATGCAGAATAAATGCGTGCCATACTGGCCAGAAATGCAGGGCTCCAAAGAGGTGGGGCCGTATGTGGTCACTTGTGTCTCTGAGAGAGATGCCACTGACTACAAGATCAGGGTTATGGAGATTTCCCCTCTGGATCAGGTAGGTACCACCTGCTGGTTCCACTCATCATCACCTCTCTTACCTCTGTTACCACTGTCATCATTGTCACCTCTGTCATCATTGTCACCTCTGTCATCATTGTTACCACTGTCATCATTGTTACCTCTGTCATCACTTATCTCTGTTATCACTGCCATCACTGTCATCACTACCATCATTGTCATTACTGTTAACACCTCTGTCATCTCTAATACTGTCATATCATCACTATCCCCACTGTTACAATTATCATCTCTGTCATCACTGTTACCATTGTCAACACTGCATTACTGTTACCATTATCGTCACTGTCATCTCTGTCGTCACTGTTATCATTATCATCACTGTCATCACTGTTACCTCGGTCATCACTGCAGTCACAGATTAGCTGAGTTTAAAGTATTACTCATGTCTCTCCTCTTTGTCTCGTTCCTCTCCCCTCCTTGTCTGTCCCAGTCGGACTCGGTCCGTACTATCTGGCACTACCAGTACCTGAGCTGGCCCGACCATGGAGTTCCCGAGGAGCCAGGAGGGGTGCTCAGCTTCCTCACTCAGGTCAACACAAAACAGGCCGAGTTCGCCAACGCCGGGCCAATGATCATCCACTGCAGGTATATTCTAGCTGTCTTCCAGCTGTATTATTGCTATATTCCAGCTGTGTTCAGGAAGATAAGTGTCAGTTCTATCCATTCTCCATTGTCTAGAATACATGATAAGAATGTCAGATTATGTTGTTTTTCCAGGATTAAGATTAGTTGTTAAGATTAGTTGCGGTTAGGGTTGCAAAGTGTCGGAAACTTTCCGGTAAATTTCCAGAATTTTTCCGGACATTTCCATGGGAAATTTAGCCTGGTAATTTTGCTTAAATTCATCAAAGAAGTTGGTTTATAACAGTGAACCTTTTTTTTGTGGGATACCATAAGGCAATTCTAGGTTTTGTGGCATATTTTGGTTAAACTATCCCCAGTTCAATGGAATTGCAACCCTCTGCATGCACAGTGCATTCTTCCATCACATGTACAGCTGATTCTCAAGATCTTGCACACTAATGAGATGCTATTGAGCCCACACTACCACACTGTCTGAGCCAAGGACTAGATGCTTTCTGGTAAATTTTGATTACAATACTGGATGGGGTGAATATATTTCATAGGACATACATGATTGTTTTGTTAACTAGTAAATAGTAGCCAACAGAAAGTGTGTTTAAATCATTTCTAACGTGTTAACAATTTCTGCTAGTTAGTTTTTGCTACCATGTGGGTTTTAGCTTGCTTTAGCCTGCTAATTCACCTGTTTTCATTTTAAAACATTTATCTTACAAAGGAGTTGTTTAATCTAGCTGCTTAAATATTTATCTGTACATGGAATTGTTTAAAAAAAATATATATTTTTTTTTTCAAATCTTTACAGGAAAATGCCACTATCTGATGTGTGGAGACATATGTAGAAGGAAAAGCTGTGTACATTTGCAAATACTGTGCCAAATACTGTGCCTTCATATGTGAAGAATGCAACAAAGATGCAGAATCATCTGGCCAAGTGCATAAAGTTCCCTCAGTGCTCACATTAAGCAACCTCTGACAAATGTCCCTCTTCTATTCGAGGTGAAAATTATGAATCAGACACCTTATCGATAGCAACAGCTCATGGTCCTCCTGGAATGAATCAGAAGTTTTTTTTTACTCAATAGAGGAACGTAGTCAGAGCAATGCTGATGAATGTCTTGCTCGAGCTGTGTATGCAACTGGTTCACCTCTGATGCTCACAGGCAATGTGTATTTGAAGAGATTTCTGAATGTTCTTCGTCCAGCATACATCCCTCCAACTAGACATGATTTATCTACTCATTTGCTGGATGCAGAGTTCAACAGAGTTCAAGTGAAGGTCAAGCAAATCATTGAGAAAGCAGACTGTATTGCAATCATCTCTGATGGGTGGTCGAATGTTGGTGGGCAAGGAATAATTAACTGCATCATCTCCTCCCCTCAACCATTATTCTATAAGAGCACAGACACAAAGTACAACAGACACACCAATCTCTACATTGCAGATGAGCTGAAGGCAGTCATCAAGGACCTTGGACCACAGAAGGTATTTGCACTAGTGACAGACAATGCTGCGAACATGAAGGCTGCTTGGTCTAAAGTGGAGGAGTCCTATCCTCACATCACACCCATTGGCTGTGCTGGTCATGCATTGAATCTGCTCCTCAAGGACATCATGGCACTGAAAACAATGGATACACTCTACAAGAGAGCAAAGGCAATGGTTAGGTATGTGAAGGCTCAAGTTATAGCAGCAATCTACCTCACCATCCAAAGTAAGAATAATAAGAGCACCACATTGATGTTGCCCAGCAACTCCCGTTGGGGTGGTGTTGTCATCATGTTTGACAGTCTCCTGGAGGGGAAGGAGTCTCTCCAAGAAATGGCCATATCATAGTCTGCTGATATGGACAGCCCCATCAAGAGGATCCTCCTGGATGATGTATTTTGGGAGAGAGTGGTAAGCAGCTTGAATCTCCTGAAACCTATAGCAGTAGCCATTACACGGATTGAGGGAGACAATGCCATCCTGTCTGATGTTCAGACTCTGCTTGCAGATGTAAGAGAAGAAATCCGTATCGCCCTGCCCACTTCACCTTTGCTCCAAGCAGAGGAAACTGCAGTTCTGAAATACATCAAGACTTCTGTCTGAAGCCCATACACACCACAGCGTACATGTTGGTGCAGAGATCAACGAGGCCTATGGTGTCAACACTTCTGTGTCTCGCCACCTTGGCCTGGATGAGGGCAAGGTTCTTGGCAGAGTGGCGAAGTACACTTCCAAGCAAGGGCTTTGGGATGGAGATATGACAGTCGTGCTAACATATCTCATCAGCCACCTGGTGGAAGGGACTTTGTGGATCTGAGGCTTTTCCCCCTGTTGCCTCCATCATCCTCCAGATCCCACCAACATCAGCCACCTCAGAGCACAACTGGTCCTTGTTTGGGAACACACACACCAAAGTACGCAACAGGCTGACCAATACAAGGGTTGAAAAATTGGTGGCCATCCGAGCAAATTTGAGGCTTTTTGAGCCTGACAATGAGCCATCCTCAACATTGTTGGAAAGTGACAGTGAAGATGAGGCCTCAGAGTCTGATGTTCAAGAGGTGGACATTGAGGAGGTCCAGGGAGAAGACATGGAAGCCTGAGAGGAAGACAAACAAAGCTTTAGTTTCTAGACTATCATTTTACAGATGAAAACGTTTATGGGAGACGTGATGGATCATTGGGGATCATTCAATATTCCCTTTCTTTTGTTGTTCAGTGAAATCATCCCATGTGAAAAGCCAACGCATTGAATTAAAGTTCAATTCGTAACTAAATAGTTTTTTTTTATTTCTATTGGAATGATTTATCATTTGCAATTATGTCTACTATGATAAGGTAAAAGGTTTATGTTTGTCTCCATATGATATGGTAAATATATCCAATGCAAAAAACATCTACATTTAAATGGTATTCATATTAATTTGTATATATTTCCGTTAATTCCCATATATTCCCGTTAATTCCCATATATTTCCGTTAATTCCCATATATTCCTGTTAATTCCAACAGAAAGTTCCCACCCACAACCTTAGTTGCAGTACTCAGCATTTTAAGTCAACTGACAGTTCATCCTATAGGAATTTTCCCCTTGTGATATCAAAGATAGGGAGGGTTCTTGTACGTTGTTGGTCCCGTGACTATTTGTTATGTAAGCAGACATAAGTACAGCGTAATAGCGTATAGAGTGTTTACAAGGCTGTTGCAGTACAGTTTAATGACAAAAGCTTCTTTACACTGAAAGACATCCATAAGGACAAAGTTCTTATCCAATCCACTGGTCTTTATAATATAACCAAACTGTCACAGTCACGCGTGTGTAAAGTGGTCATCCCCTGGCTGAGACATCTGTTAGTGTGACAACATGACAAATCCCTCTCCGTTTGTCCATGAACACTTTACACCTCCGATCACAGAATGACTTAGATGATCAATACTGCTCTAGAAATTGTTTCAATACAGTTCATTATTTTCAGTGAATTGCATTGAGCCCAGTCACATTGTACTGTACTGACAGTTGTCCCTACAACCACTCTGTTTGTGTTGTGTTTCTGTGCAGTGCTGGAATAGGCCGAACTGGCACCATTGTGGTGATCGACATGATCATCGAGACCATCGACACGAAAGGTGAGTCTCTTTCATTACCAAAGTTCCTGCATTTCTTCAGATCTTCATGATATTATACTGCATCTTATTATGGCTCTTTTGTCCCATGATCCTTGTAATGCCTGTCATCACTGTAGAATGACAATGTTTTTGTTGTGGATTGTGATTCTAACTTCCTGGTTGTCCATAGGTCTGGACTGTGACATAGACATCCAGAAGAGCATCCAGATGGTGAGAGACCAGCGGTCAGGCATGGTGCAGACTGAAGCCCAGTACAAGTTCATCTACCTGGCCGTCTCTGAGTACATAGAGGCCTCCAAGACCTACAACAAGGTGAGGGAGGGGGGGGGGGGGGGGGGGGGGGGGGGGGGGGGTTGCAATAGAAGGGAGAGAGGAATATGGGTAATATGGATTCAAATGTATATTGTTCTCCTCTCCCAAGTGCACTGGCTACAGTATATGTCTATTGACAAACTGTGTTGAAAAACAACATTCCAGAAAATAACAACAACAAGACAGCAGATAGAGACTCAGATATCAGCTGACACAGAGGGATCTGTGTCAAGATATACTTTTCACTGTTGTTGTGCATGTTCTTCTGTTCTCCAGACAGATATCTTATCAGACACTGCTTTGTAAAATATGAACACTGACATTGAGAGGTTGAAATTGTTAACGGAAATTGCTAAATTTCTGGGAAATTGTTAATAAGACTATTGACTATTAATAAGACTAAGCACATTGACTCACCTTATACCACCCATCATGTCTAACACTCGCTGTCCTCTTCTCCCCTTTCTAGGGAGCTGAGACAGAGTATGGAAATTTGCAGTTCAAACACCAGCCTGCCAGCCGCAAGGTCTCCAAGTGAGTTTGTACAGTGTGTGTCTGTGCACATGCCATTGGAGTCCTGTGCATATTCCCATCTCTCCTCAAAACCACATTGGGTCAAAGTTCTCTGGCGCAGGCTACACAGTGTAAGAGACACACACAGAGAGGAGGTTAGGTAGAGAGACACGGAAGAGAGAGAGAGAGATGGAAAAGAGAGAGAGATGGAAAAGAGAGAGAGAGAGAGAGAGAGAGAGAGAGAGAGAGAGAGAGAGAGAGAGAGAGAGAGAGAGAGAGAGAGAGAGAGAGAGAGAGAGAGAGAGAGAGAGAGAGAGAGAGAGAGAGAGAGAGAGAGAGAGAGAGAGAGAGAGAGAGAGAGAGAGAGAGAGAGAGAGAGAGAGAGAGAGAGAGAGAGAGAGAGAGAGAGAGAGAGAGGGGATGGATGTGGACTTACTCACCTCTGTCTCCTAATGAGCCTAGCTCCTATAAGCCATATTGAAAATGGGACCATTGTTTATCATCGTCGTCCCCCGTGTCTCTCCATCCTTCTGTTGTCCAATTTAGCTGATTGGGCACGTTTGTGTAACATTTGGAGGCGATACATTTGACTAGGTAGCCCTACTGTACTCTCTCGCTCTGGAAAGAATGGACCAATTAAAAAAAACTAAACTGGACAACAAAGGAGAGGAGGAATCACTTGACCTGTTTGGAATGTCCGGACTGACCAAACTCTGTAAACTTCCACTCGATCAACCAGACCATTCAGGGTTCAAATTACACTCTGATTCCCAGGGATGCCCTGAAAACTGTTATGACAATGTTAGCAGTGTTAACTGCTATGAGAATGTAGGGACACGGGTTCTTCTTGACCAGGAAACACTTTGGACCCTGGTTATACAGCTGGCTATAGGGATCACCCTGGTTATCTCAGCTGGCTATAGGGATCACCCTGGTAATACAGCTGGCTATAGGGATACCCTGGTAATACAGCTGGCTATAGGGATCACCCTGGTTATACAGCTGGCTAGAGGGATCACCCTGGTAATACAGCACATTTCACCCTGGTTATACAGCTGGCTATAGGGATCACCCTGGTTATACAGCTGGCTATAGGGATCACCCTGGTTATACAGCACAGTTCACCCTGGTTATACAGCTGGCTATAGGGATCACCCTGATTATACAGCTGCCTATAGGGATCACCGTGGTTATACAGCTGGCTATAGGGATCACCCTGGTTATACAGCACAGTTCACCCTGGTTATACAGCTGGGTATAGGGATCACCCTGGTAATACAGCTGGCAATAGGGATCCCCCTGGTAATACAGCACAGTTCACCCTGGTTATACAGCTGGCTATAGGGATCACCCTGGTAATACAGCTGGCTATAGGGATCACCCTGGTAATACAGCACAGTTCACCTTGGTTATACAGCTGGCTATAGGGATCACCCTGGTAATACAGCTGGCTATAGGGATCACCCTGGTAATACAGCACAGTTCACCCTAGTTATACAGCTGGCTATAGGGATCACCCAGGTAATACAGCACAGTTCACCCTAGTTATACAGCTGCCTATAGGGATTACCCTGGTAATACAGCACAGTTCACCCTAGTTATACAGCTGTCTATAGGGATTACCCTGGTTATACAGCACGGTTCACCCTAGTTATACAGCTGCCTATGGGGATCACCCTGATTATACAGCTGCCTATAGGGATCACCCTGGTTATACAGCACAGTTCCCCCTGGTTATATAGCTGGCTATAGGGATCACCCTGGTTATACAGCACAGTCCACACTAGTTATACAGCTGGCTATAGGGATCACCCTGGTTATACAGCACAGTCCACACTAGTTATACAGCTGGCTATAGGGATCACCCTGGTAATACAGCACAGTTCACCCTAGTTATACAGCTGGCTATAGGGATCATCCTGGTTATACAGCACGGTTCACCCTGGTTATACAGCTGGCTATAGGGATCACCCTGGTTATACAGCTGCCCATAGGGATCACCCTGGTAATACAGCACAGTTCACCCTAGTTATACAGCTGGCTATAGGGATCACCCTGGTAATACAGCACAGTTCACCCTAGTTATACAGCTGGCTATAGGGATCACCCAGGTAATACAACACAGTTCACCCTAGTTATACAGCTGCCTATAGGGATTACCCTGGTTATACAGCACGGTTCACCCTAGTTATACAGCTGCCTATGGGGATCACCCTGATTATACAGCTGCCTATAGGGATCACCCTGGTTATACAGCACAGTTCCCCCTGGTTATATAGCTGGCTATAGGGATCACCCTGATTATACAGCTGTCTATAGGGATCACCCTGATTATACAGCTGCCTATAGGGATCACCCTGGTAATAGAGCACAGTTAACCCTAGTTATACAGCTGCCTATAGGGATCACCCTGGTAATACAGCGCAGTTCACCCTAGTTATATGGCTGCCTATAGGGATAACCCTGGTTATACAGCACGGTTCACTCTGGTTATACAGCTGGCTATAGGGATCACCCTGGTTATACAGCTGGCTAAAGGGATCACCCTGGTTATACAGCTGGCTATAGGGATCACCCTGGTAATACAGCACAGTCCACCCTAGTTATACAGCTGGCTATAGGGATCACACTGGTAATACAGCACAGTTCACCCTAGTTATACAGCTGGCTATAGGGATCACCCTGGTAATACAGCACAGTTCACCCTAGTTATACAGCTGGCTATAGGAATCACCCTGGTTATACAGCGCGGTTCACCCTGGTTGTACAGCTGGCTATAGGGATCACCCTGGTAATACAGCACAGTTCACCCTAGTTATACAGCTGGCTATAGGGATCACCCTGGTTATACAGCTGCCCATAGGGATCACCCTGGTAATACAGCACAGTTCACCCTAGTTATACAGCTGCCTATAGTGATCACCCTGGATATACAGCACGGTTCATCCTGGTTATACAGCTGGCTATAGGGATCACCCTGGTTATACAGCTGGCTATAGGGATCATCCTGGTTATACAGCACGGTTCACCCTGGTTATACAGCTGGCTATAGGGATCACCCTGGTTATACAGCACAGTTCACCCTGGTTATACAGCTGGCTATAGGGATCACCCTGTTAATACAGCACAGTTCACCCTAGTTATACAGCTGGCTATAGGGATCACCCTGGTTATACAGCACGGTTCACCCTGGTTATACAGCTGGCTATAGGGATCACCCTGGTTATACAGCTGCCCATAGGGATCACCCTGGTAATACAGCACAGTTCACCCTAGTTATACAGCTGCCTATAGTGATCACCCTGGATATACAGCACGGTTCATCCTGGTTATACAGCTGGCTATAGGGATCACCCTGGTTATACAGCTGGCTATAGGGATCACCCTGGTTATACAGCACGGTTCACCCTGGTTATACAGCTGGCTATAGGGATCACCCTGGTAATACAGCACAGTTCACCCTAGTTATACAGCTGCCTATAGGGATTACCCTGGTTATACAGCACGGTTCACCCTAGTTATACAGCTGCCTATGGGGATCACCCTGATTATACAGCTGCCTATAGGGATCACCCTGGTTATACAGCACAGTTCCCCCTGGTTATATAGCTGGCTATAGGGACCACCCTGATTATACAGCTGCCTATAGGGATCACCCTGATTATACAGCTGCCTATAGGGATCACCCTGGTAATACAGCACAGTTAACCCTAGTTATACAGCTGCCTATAGGGATCACCCTGGTAATACAGCGCAGTTCACCCTAGTTATACGGCTGCCTATAGGGATCACCCTGGTAATACAGCGCAGTTCACCCTAGTTATACGGCTGCATATAGGGATCACCCTGGTTATACAGCACGGTTCACTCTGGTTATACAGCTGGCTATAGGGATCACCCTGGTTATACAGCTGGCTAAAGGGATCACCCTGGTTATATAGCTGGCTATAGGGATCACCCTGGTAATACAGCACCGTCCACCCTAGTTATACAGCTGGCTATAGGGATCACCCTGGTAATACAGCACAGTTCACCCTAGTTATACAGCTGGCTATAGGGATCACCCTGCTTATACAGCGCAGTTCACCCTGGTTATACAGCTGGCTATAGGGATCACCCTGGTAATACAGCACAGTTCACCCTAGTTATACAGCTGGCTATAGGGATCACCCTGGTTATACAGCTGCCCATAGTGATCACCCTGGATATACAGCACGGTTCATCCTGGTTATACAGCTGGCTATAGGGATCACCCTGGTTATACAGCTGGCTATAGGGATCACCCTGGTTATACAGCACGGTTCACCCTGGTTATACAGCTGGCTATAGGGATCACCCTGGTTATACAGCACGGTTCACCCTGGTTATACAGCTGGCTATAGGGATCACCCTGGTAATACAGCACAGTTCACCCTAGTTATACAGCTGGTTATAGGGATCACCCTGGTTATACAGCGCGGTTCACCCTGGTTATACAGCTGGCTATAGGGATCACCCTGGTAATACAGCACAGTTCACCCTAGTTATACAGCTGGCTATAGGGATCACCCTGGTTATACAGCTGCCCATAGGGATCACCCTGGTAATACAGCACAGTTCACCCTAGTTATACAGCTGCCTATAGTGATCACCCTGGATATACAGCATGGTTCATCCTGGTTATACAGCTGGCTATAGGGATCACCCTGGTTATACAGCTGGCTATAGGGATCACCCTGGTTATACAGCACGGTTCACCCTGGTTATACAGCTGGCTATAGGGATCACCCTGGTAATACAGCACAGTTCACCCTAGTTATACAGCTGCCTATAGGGATTACCCTGGTTATACAGCACGGTTCACCCTAGTTATACAGCTGCCTATCGGGATCACCCTGATTATACAGCTGCCTATACCGATCACCCTGTTTATACAGCACAGTTCCCCCTGGTTATATAGCTGGCTATAGGGACCACCCTGATTATACAGCTGCCTATAGGGATCACCCTGATTATACAGCTGCCTATAGGGATCACCCTGGTAATACAGCACAGTTAACCCTAGTTATACAGCTGCCTATAGGGATCACCCTGGTAATACAGCGCAGTTCACCCTAGTTATACGGCTGCATATAGGGATCACCCTGGTTATACAGCACGGTTCACTCTGGTTATACAGCTGGCTATAGGGATCACCCTGGTTATACAGCTGGCTAAAGGGATCACCCTGGTTATACAGCTGGCTATAGGGATCACCCTGGTAATACAGCACAGTCCACCCTAGTTATACAGCTGGCTATAGGGATCACCCTGGTAATACAGCACAGTTCACCCTAGTTATACAGCTGGCTATAGGGACCACCCTGGTAATACAGCACAGTTCACCCTAGTTATACAGCTGGCTATAGGGATCACCCTGGTTATACAGCACGGTTCACCCTGGTTATACAGCGGGCTATAGGGATCACCCTGGTAATACAGCACAGTTCACCCTAGTTATACAGCTGGCTATAGGGATCACCCTGGTTATACAGCTGCCCATAGGGATCACCCTGGTAATACAGCACAGTTCACCCTAGTTATACAGCTGCCTATAGTGATCACCCTGGATATACAGCACGGTTCATCCTGGTTATACAGCTGGCTATAGGGATCACCCTGGTTATACAGCTGGCAATAGGGATCACCCTGGTTATACAGCAGGGTTCACCCTGGTTATACAGCTGGCTATAGGGATCACCCTGGTTATACAGCACGGTTCACCCTGGTTATACAGCTGGCTGTAGGGATCACCCTGGTTATACAGTTGGCTATAGGGATCAGAGTTCTTCCTGGTCAGATGACATGGTCAGGAAAGACTCTGGGCCCTAGTAATGAAAGAGCCCCCGAGGCACCCACCTCATGTATAATCAAACCCCTGTCTCTAGTACAGTAGAGTACACCACAGTGTAACCAACTGTCTCTAGTACAGTGTAACACCTGTCTCTAGTACAGTATGGTACACCACAGTATAACACCTGTCTCTAGTACAGTATAATACACCACAGTATAACACCTGTCTCTAGTACAGTATAGTACACCACAGTGTAACACCTGTCTCTAGTACAGTATGGTACACCACAGTATAACACCTGTCTCTAGTACAGTATGGTACACCACAGTATAACACCTGTCTCTAGTACAGTATGGTACACCACAGTATAACACCTGTCTCTAGTACAGTATAGTACACCACAGTGTAACACCTGTCTCTAGTACAGTATAATACACCACAGTATGACACCTGTCTCTAGTACAGTATAATACATCACAATGTAACCCCTGTCTCTAATACAGTATAATACACCACAGTGTAACCCCTGTCTCTAGTACAGTATAATACACCACAGTGTAACACGTCTCTTGTACACCACAGTGTGAGTCTGGCACTGGTTTGACACGGGTAGCTCACTGCCCTAAGTTGTGTTAGAAAAACTGTTGGTTGGTTCATCCATTTATCTAATTACAGTACAGTAGAATGGCTTCCCCGTTGGCCTCGAGTGCCTGCCTGGCCAAGGCTACGGCCACTCAAACATGTAGGTAAGCTCACAATCCAGTATGGTGTAGGTAAACTCACAATCCAGTATGGTGTGGGTAAGCTCACAATCCAGTATGGTGTAGGTAAGCTCACAATCCAGTATGGTGTAGGTAAGCTCACAATCCAGTGTGGTGTGGGTAAGCTCACAATCCAGTATGGTGTGGGTAAACTCACAATCCAGTATGGTGTGGGTAAACTCACAATCCAGTATGATGTGGGTAAGCTCACAATCCAGTGTGGTGTGGGTAAGCTCACAATCCAGTGTGGTGTGGGTAAGCTTACAATCCAGTATGGTGTGGGTAAGTTTACAATCCAGTGTGGTGTGGGTAAGCTCACAATCCAGTATGGTGTGGGTAAGCTCACAATCCAGTGTGGTGTGGGTAAGCTCACAATCCAGTGTGGTGTGGGTAAGCTCACAATCCAGTGTGGTGTGGGTAAGCTCACAATCCAGTGTGGTGTGGGTAAGCTTACAATCCAGTATGGTGTGGGTAAGCTTACAATCCAGTGTGGTGTGGGTAAGCTCACAATCCAGTATGGTGTGGGTAAGCTCACAATCCAGTGTGGTGTGGGTAAGCTCACAATCCAGTGTGGTGTGGGTAAGCTCACAATCCAGTGTGGTGTGGGTAAGCTCACAATCCAGTGTGGTGTGGGTAAGCTCACAATCCAGTGTGGTGTGGGTAAGCTCACAATCCAGTGTGGTGTGGGTAAGCTCACAATCCAGTGTGGTGTGGGTAAGCTTACAATCCAGTATGGTGTGGGTAAGCTTACAATCCAGTGTGGTGTGGGTAAGCTCACAATCCAGTATGGTGTGGGTAAGCTCACAATCCAGTGTGGTGTGGGTAAGCTCACAATCCAGTGTGGTGTGGGTAAGCTCACAATCCAGTGTGGTGTGGGTAAGCTCACAATCCAGAGTTCACTGGAGAGCTCTGAGCTGGCTATGTACGGTATGAAATGTGTCACTGTCACCACTTCTGAGTGTTTATCTCCTAAGCTAGGCCATACCTGTTTTTACCTGTTGTACATTTGCGAACTATCCTTGAATTATTAACCTGTCAGGGTACTGTTTGGAACGGCCAGGGTAGTGTCAGGGTAGTGATGGTATGGTCAGGGTACTGTCAGGGTAGTGTTTGGTATGGTCAGGGTACTGTCAGGGTAGTGTTTGGTACGGTCAGGGTAGTGTCAGGGTAGTGTTTGGTATGGTCAGGGTACTGTCAGGGTAGTGTCAGGCTAGTGTTTGGTACTGTCAGGGCACTGTTTGTTAGGGTCAGGGTAGTGTCAGGGTAGTGTCAGCGTAGTGTTTGGTAGGGTCAGGGTACGGTCAGGGTACTGTCAGGCTAGTGTTTGGTACTGTCAGGGTAGTGTTTGGTAGGGTCAGGGTAGTGTTTGGTAGGGTCAGGGTACTGTTTGGTAGGGTTAGGATAAGGTCAGGGTAGTGTTTGGTAGGGTCAGGGTACTGTCAGGGTAGTGTTTGGTACAGATAGGATAGGGTCAGTTTACTGTTTGGTCGGGTCAGGGTAGTGTTTGGTAGGGTTAGGATAGGGTCAGGGTAGTGTTTGATAGGGTCAGGGTACTGTTTGGTAGGTTCGGGGTAGTGTTTGGTAGGGTTAGGATAGGGTCAGGGTAGTGTTTGGTAGTGTTTGGTAGGGTTAGGATATGGTCAGGGCAGTGTTTGGTAGGGTTAGGATATTGTCAGGGTAGTGTTTGGTAGGGATAGGATATGCTCAGGGTAGTGTTTGGTAGGGTTAGGATATGGTCAGGGCAGTGTTTGGTAGGGTCAGGGTAGTGTTTGGTAGGGTTAGGATAGGGTCAGGGTACTGTTTGGTAGGGTTAGGATAAGGTCAGGGTCAGTGTAGTGTTTGGTAGGGTTAGGATTGGGTCAGGGTAGCGTTTGGTAGGGTTAGGATATGGTCAGGGTAGTGTTTGGTAGGGATAGGATATGCTCAGGGTAGTGTTTGGTAGGGTTAGGATATGGTCAGGGCAGTGTTTGGTAGGGTCAGGGTAGTGTTTGGTAGGGTTAGGATAGGGTCAGGGTACTGTTTGGTACGGTTAGGATAAGGTCAGGGTAGTGTTTGGTAGGGTCAGGATAGGGTCAGGGAAGTGTTTGGTAGGGTTAGGATAGGGTCAGGGTAGTGTTGGGTAGGGTTAGGATAGGGTCAGGGTAGTGTTGGGTAGGGTCAGGGTAGTGTTTGGTAGGGTTAGGGTAGTGTTTGGTAGGCTACTACTAACTGAAGATCTAAAGAGTGCTCCTTTTCTTACACACAAAGAAGCCTACATTTTTATCTCTCAGCTATTTGAAGCTGCAGGTTTCTAACATTATGTCCTCTCTCTTGTACCGTCTCTCTTTTAGAAACAAGGAACAGGAATTGTATGAAAACCTAGCCAAAGGAAAGAAAGATGTGAAGAAGCAGAAGTCAGAGGAGAAGAAGAGTGGCTCTGTGAGAAAAAGATAGAGGATGAGAGAGCTGTGTCCTGATGATTTAATATTGAATTTGATATTACATTTTTATTTTAAAAGATTTATCTTAGTGTTTTTTGATATCAAGTGATAAAGTTGATGTCTGTGATATAATTAAGATTATAAAGCAAAGTACTGATAGCCGTGAACCATGGAACCATTCTGCACCTATGCAAATGGTAATGGATTTAAATGTTTGCTGACAATAAAAGCTCAGAGTAATAAGCATTCATTTCTTTCTTCATCACAAGTGTATTGTATCCATGGATGCAAAGCCTATAGAATATTCTGCAATTAATATAATAAAATGCCATGACCACGGGATCTAGCACAGCGGGGACACACAGCCACTCTGTCATTCCAATGAAAGTTTTGGATAAGACATATCTCTATAATGAGCTATTATGTTTATAGACTAACATTGGAAACATCACTGGGCTCCCCCAGAGTCGCCGACGACCCCAAGTGGCTGCCCGGAGTGAGATGAAAACTTTGAGCGAGATGAATGAACTTTTCCCCGCCTCCCTCTTTTCCGTATGTGGTACAGAACACAGTCTGCTCTCCAAACAGCGATAGTGAAGGAGAGCGAGAAAAACTTTGAACACTTTTGTGTGTGTAATGTTTACTGTTAATTTCTGATTGCTTATTTCACTTTTGTTGAATGTTTTTCACGTTTTGGCAATGTAAGCATATGTCCCATGCCAATAAAGCAATTGTAAATAAAGAGATGGAGAGAATAGCGTTTAATTAACGCGGAAAGGGCACATTTTAGGAAGAGGATTAGTGGAACAAAAGCTGTTTGCATAAAGCTCCGTGGGGAGGAGTTTACGCTTTCCGTGGGAGAGCAGAGGGAGCGAATGGGGATTTTAAAGGGTTGTGCAACGTTTGCATCAGGGAATCGATACCCGGGAATTGAAGGAGTGAAGGGAGCAGAGGACAGTCATTGTGGATACGACCGCCGCTCTAAAACATTCCAGCAGCTCAATCATTCCTTTATCGAGTTGCAGTTTTGCGTAAAGCCGCATACCTTCCGACTGACACTAGCAGACAGAAGGTTAGCTCACAGGTTGCATAAGTCTTATTATTATCAAACAATGCGGTAGTGGTGAGAGCAGTGAAAAGAGCAGAGAAAGAGAGTATCTGTAGAGAAGAGGCAACACTGTAGGTTACAGTTTTCTTTGTTGAGTTCCTCTGCAAAACTAAAGGCTAAAAGATGTCTAAACCAAATTACACAGGGACATTTCACATGGTGTCTCAAGATAACTTCGAGAACTACCTAGCAGCTTTGGGTAAGATTATATGAATCGTAATGTCTTTGTCTGTTACCACATATATTAGCTACAAATGCGTTATTGTTAAAAAGTGTCCAATTCGTGTAGTTGTAAAATGACACGTTTTAAGAGTTTACTGTACCTCTGCAACTTGCCTCCTTTCATTTTAATTTATCACGATTCATTCATTCGATTTGACTGAAATTAACATATTTTTCCCCCATTGTTTGCCTACTGCTTTGAGATTAATTTGAGGGGTAGCGACTCATCGAAAGGCTTGCCGTCTCCATTCACAGAGCCGAGTGATAGATCATCATGGCGCCTTAGCCTGTAAATGACCCTGGACACAGACAGGGGTGTGTGTGTGCCTCTGGCTGTGCGTGTGTGATATCTGGAAACATTAACAGGACATGTAAAAGGACAGACACAGCTGTAGGTCAGAGATGTTGCCTCAGATACACTACCTCATTACTAGAATGGCAAGGTGTTATGTTTGGTTGATTAATTCTCTCTCTCCGTCAGATATTAATTTTGCCCTGCGGAAGATAGTGTGTATGTTGAAGCCCACTAAACAGATAGTCCACGACCCGGCCACGGGCAGTATGAAGATCCGCACATTGACCACCTTTAAGGACTTTGATATGGATTTCAAACTGGGTCAGGTCTTCACGGAGGACCTGGGACCTGTGGATGGACGAGTCTGTCAGGTGTGTGTGTTTACAGTTCTACATGTATGGTTGGGTGGGTGGTCTCTGTGTTCTTCATCATGTGCTGTTAGTAAAGACAGTGGCTAAATGTATTTCTGTTATCTGTTGATGTTTTCCCTTATGTTTGTCTGTTTCATGGCTTGTTCAGACTTGTACAAATTCTTTCTAATTGACTTCATATAGGTGTACTTGTCATACTACTTTGCCTTGTTTGGGTGAATAGACTATTTTCCAGCTGTGTGTGTGTGTGTGTGTGTGTGTGTGTGTGTGTGTGTGTGTGTGTGTGTGTGTGCACCTGTCATAACCACCCCCTGTTGCTTGTTTTCAGACTGCGCCAAACTGAGAGTGGTACAAGGGTGTGTGTGTGTGTGTGTGTTAACCACAGTGGGCTGGGTGGGTGATAAGCTGGTGTGTGTTAGCTCAGTTTTTCTCTGTTTTTAGACCACAGTGGACTGGGAGGGTGATAAGCTGGTGTGTGTTCAGAGAGGAGAGAAGGAGGGAAGAGGATGGACACACTGGCTGGAGGGAGACAAGCTACACCTGGTGAGAATGAAGGGAGGGATGGATGAACAGAGAGGGATAAGGTATGGAAGGGAATAGGAATAGAGGTGAACACAAGGCCAGAGCAAGGGAGGAAAGCAGGAAAGATTTGGGAGGAAAGAAGATGCTGGGATTGATATACCATTTTGAAAGTGGGGGATATGCAAATCAGATTTGGTAATGGAAGTTATTCACTGCTTAAGTTGTATGCGTGCACGTGTCCGTGCGTGTGTTTGTGTGAGAACAAATGAGGTCCTTCTAAAAAAAGAGGGGGTGTATGGCCCTCCAGCCTCCTTATGTGTTGCTTGTACATGGGAAAGAAATGTGTGGGGCCCGAAAAAGGAGAAAGAAACAGAGGAAAACACTTAAGTCTTCAGGGTGAAGGAATGGGCAGGAACAGGAAGAATAAGGAAAGGTTATTGTTCGTTACCATTTTAATGAGCTAAATACAGACTTCAACAAGACTCTTCATAGTGAAGGGATTGGGAGGAGAATCACAAGCTTCTGTTTAGGCCTGTGCTTCAGATGGACTTTAGTTGGGCAATCTGTTTTTGCTTGTGATTACATGCAAATGCTGATTACGATTTCAAACAATCAGCATTGTTTTATTAAACAGCTCCCAAATGCTTCTAATAGAAAACAATACCTCATTGATATTTTGTTCAAATCCGAAAGAGAAGTTTGGAAATAAATACCACTGGGGATCAGGCAGTAAAGGGTGGATTTGGTGAGTAACGCAAGAAGAGGTGGAGGGAGGGGCGCGAGGGGGAGTGGGATTGAGAGCGGGGAAGTACATGTGTATGTGGGGGGGGGGGGGGGGGGGGGGGGGGGGGGTAAGGAGAGAGAGAGGAAGAGGAGAGATAGGGTTACAGAGTCCGGAGAGAAAAGAGCACAGCGTTTTTATTGTGACTGAGTCCATTAATGATCTTTTCCCAAGCAGACACTCACTGTCACACGCACACACTCACTCTCACACACTCACTCTCACACTCACCCACCCAAACCCCTCCCTCTTTTCTCTTTCTCCACCCTCTTCTCAACCCTCTAGGAGATGAGAGTTGGAGATGTGGTCGCCAGGCAACTCTTCAAGAAGGCAGACTGAAACCACTGGGAAGGATCCCGTTCATCAACTCAACATTCATGATTCTCATTAGAAAACAGTCTAGGACTTGGTATATAAGTGCCAGAGTTATACAAATATGATCATCATTGTTTTAAAACCATTACTTAATGGACAACATTTAAGATATTTTTAATTAGTGTGCTATTTCACTGTGGGAAAGATTGTCAGTTTTGAATGTTGTCATGGTACAGTGCAGGGTGAACTGTGTAAACATTCCCAATGTGTTTCCTCATATAGCACTACGCTAGTTCACAATGCCATTGAATGTTCCCTTTTGTGTTGAATGTGGCTGTTCTGTGTCCAAATATACCACCTGATGCTCCACACTACAAATACAGATGTTGCCTCTTTATGGTACTGTCCTAACTCTTCCCTTCAATGTGTATTTTTGTGTGATCTGTGATCGAAAGTCAGTTCAGCGTTTTTCACTCCCATTGGTTAGGATTTGGGGCTTACCCTTGGTCTGTGCCTAAAGGGCTGTGTTTACACAGGCAGCCCAATTCTGTTCTTTAAAAAAAAAAAAAAATTGGTCTTTTGACCAATCCGATCAGCTCTGAAAAACATCTGATGTGGAAAGATCTGATGTTATTGGTCAAAAGACCAATGGAAAACAATATCAGACTTGGCTGCCTGTGTGAAAGCAATCCGCATTTAGCTGTAAATGCTAGCTGATAACACTAGAGGGCAGGGTAAAGCAGTTTGAAGTATGGTAGCTGCTGCTACTCCTATCCTACAGGGGGCGACAAACACTTAATTAAGCAGTGTCCACTCGGGTGTTGTCTACATTTTAGATTCTGCACTTTGCTAAAGCGTCAACTGTTTTGACAGAATTTTCAATGCTGTGGTTAAAACATCATTGAACAGATGCTGTGATGTCAAAATGAATATCTATCTATATATATACATCTACTTCATCAATCTCTTTTCCACCACTTTGATGTTCATATCAAGTAACTGACAACAACAGGTCGTCATTAGGGAATGTCCAGCCGCCGGGGGCTTTGAAAGTTCCTTATAAAAATGTAAAATAGAGAATCTATGATGACATTTGACCTCAGTGGTTATACTTTATTTAAACCCTCCAACGGTTTTTTTTCAATGACCTAAGAAACAAAGAATGTTCATTGGATGTTTATAGTTCAGTATATTTGCATTGCAGGGATAAGACTTTACAAAAGGGATTGTATCCAGGAACCTTCAAGGAGGAATCTGCTCAGCTGTTTTCCCATGTGGGTCTTGTTCATTGAAAAATTTAATACAAAAAAAAGGATTTAGTTGAAAATCAGAATTAAGTCCCTGGCCACTCATCTTCCTGTGGCTCTGATAGGTAGCGGGAGGGTCTGATGTCATTTCCTCTCATTCCATTACTGTGATCCGATTGGCTGAATCGCTCTGATGTTGTCATTGTTATGGTGGCGCCATCGGCCTCAACTTCACAGTCTGGTGTATGGCCGTTTACCTGAATAACAGCTGGGATACACAAGGGAAATAGTATGAGCACACAACAATAACCCTCCTCCAACCTCACGTAGTACAGCATTTATCATTCACAGGCCCCATCTCATCATGTCCATAGAGGTAACAATACATGTATTTTAATGATTTGATTTAGGCTCTTGCAAATGGAGAATAGCTCATCCTGATGGTTGATTATATGGGCAGCCTCAGTTTAGATTACATTACATCTGATCCATTCTAAGTGGGGAGAGTCATCACATTATTGATCATTGGGAAGCTGCAGAACTACTATGAGTGATGGATACAGTGTAATATAGACTAATGAAGGTTTATCACAAATAGCTACTCTACATGGAAACAGTGTGTTTTTGGTGATGCGATTTGTCAGGAGATGATTTAAAGGGTTAGTTCATCAAAATGTCAAATGTATATTGCCGGAGTTCAGCTCTATGGCGCTGAATTACGTGCTTGAAATTGAAAGGTACAGCATTTAGGGGAACATATACAGCATTTAGGGGAACATTGCCTTTAAATTTAAATCGCTCTATAACGCTAAACCTCAGCAATATAGATTGAATCGAGCCCTTAAACCATGGTAACCAGGGTCCCATCACTCATATTGTTCTGCACTCTATGATGCTAATGCTAACCTGTAGCTCAGCAAACAAACCCAACCTACTCTCTGGGTGTACTAAATACCTCCTTTCTTGTGCACTAGAAGAGGTACATTTGTAATTGTGGTGAACTATTCCAACTACCGCTGAGGGACTTTCACCTGTGTTGATGAAGAGTGGCTCAGTAACTTTCTGGTCCAGGCTCCAATGGCTGTTGCACTCTGAGGGGAACTTGAGCTCAGCTGGAGCGAAGGAAGGAGGTGCAGGCTCTACAGGAATACCAGGACCACTGGAGTTGGCTACAGACAAGACAGGAAGACAGACATGATATCACTGAGTAGCACTATCAACATTCATATACTTGCTGTATCTTATCTGACTTGTTATTGTGGGTAAGTCCAACCGCCACTGGTGAAGCATTGATTAATAGGACAGTCACCAAATGTGTCAACCGGTGACGCCACTGTACTTTACCCAACGCTTTCTTGCTATGAGTTAGCTGGCTGTGAAACGTGTCATGTGGTTTTCCAACAACAGTGTCAAGCTCAACATAGAACAGGATGTGGTTTTGTCCCCAAGTCTCAGAAACTCAAGAAGCTACAGTAGAAGCTTGTTTCATACCTACTATAGTTTCTAAACTGATAATGAGTAGATGTACATGGAATCTGGAGGCAGTTGTTCTTATTTCTACCTTCACAGGGTAGTCTAACTGGTTATTTATTCTGTGGAACCTACATTTAGTTTGATTTGAATTAAATACATATATATATGATCGAAATATCAATGTCAAATAACCCTTAGAAATAAAATTTCAAACAGCATTTTTCAAAAAGAGGATATGAGTTTGAGATCACGGATATCCTCTATGTGCCTACAATGTTCTCTCAACTTCCAATTTTATGGTCAGTCGTTTCTTAACAAACATCTGTTTGTTTGAGATATTAGGCTGAAACATAAATGTTATAACCAGAAGCCAATAGCAGTGGTGTCTAGTGTCCCCCCTTATATAAGCTCCTGTGACTTTTATCTGCACTTGGACTCATATTGGTTGATGTGCTGTGCTCTCAGCCCCTGATCGAGCATAAACATGAGCGATGCATACGAGTTTCACTATAACTCATATTGTCTTTGATCTGATTAATCTCTAGAGGAAGTGGCGAGTTCCTACGTCTGACGGTGAAAAGCAATGACCTTGTTTCCCTTCATTCAATCCAAATTACGTCTAGCACCTTGACACCTAATACTTTTACAATGTGATGCATATTGTCACTGTGTAGGAGAGAAAAGACACACTAAGAGTTCTCACAGCCTCTACATCTGTCACCGGGTAAAATCTACTATACATGATCTGAAATCTGCTGGCTGGGAAATCACACAGAGAAACGAAAAGAGCATTTACTTAACAGTTAGTAGGCCTAACTATCAAATGGGACCAAGAGTGGTGCTTTTTGAATGACTCCCGAAGAAACAAACAAGTTGTTAATAGGTTATAATGATGTATGTACAACAGTCCTCAGAGTGGAGTAGCATCCAGCTGAGGTGGACTTGATCAAGCAAGTTGATTTCACCTGGAGACTCGCTCATGCAATCCCACACCTGTCAGTAAGGATCAGAACTGCCCTGATAGGCTCGTTCACACTTCTTGTTTGTATTTAAAGCCTGTCAAGCCATTTCTCAGTCATTTCCCAATGACCTACCTGGGTTCCTTAGCTTATTTGTCATGATCCTTCAAGTTGGAGGATGTTTACCAGGTGCACTGCAGCAGATTTCCATCCACCACGGCAGAGACAGTGTTTCCACTGTAGGCAGCGTCGGAGTGGTTGGTCACCCATCAACCAGACAGGACAGCATGACTTCGTCTCCATTCATCACGTATTTGGGCTACCAACATAAACAAGCGCCATTGTGGGAAATGGCGCAGCATTACACCACCTCTTCCCCTAGCTACCCATATCTACTGAACCTGTAATGTCACCACTGTGGACCAGTCAAGACCCTCGTCTAACTCCCAACCGCACTGGACACAAAGCATCAGCTGGCAGTTGCTTTGGAGTTGTCACACGCTTCCCAAATGGAGCCTCAGTGACGCTGTTGCCGTGGCATCTCCTTCCGCTCCCCCCTTGACGCCACACCCTGCTGTGCTGTAAAGAGTTTCCACCTTTCCTGATGCCCTGGGCTTTGGCTAATCCACGTCACAGGTTTACAACATGACCCCGCACCCATCCAAGGGGCCAACCTGTGCTAACCCAAGGAGCCAACCTGCGCCCGCCGGAGGGTCCAACTCGCGCCCTTCAAGGGCCGGCCTGCGCTGTGCTCATCCTAGGGGCCAACCCGCACCTGTCCAAGGGGCCTACCGTGGCCTACCAGGTACCCAGACAAGGGGTCTCACGTGAGCCTGCACAAGAAGCCTACCCTGCCACACCTACATCGCTCCTGACCAACAACCCTATTTTTCTGTCTTATTAAAATGTTTCATTGTAATGTCTTGGTAAATACCTAAAACTTGTTCTACAGTACAAAGAGAGTCCCTGGAATATGGTGGCAACTCCCTCTAGCCAATGCTTACATCAAATCCACGATGAGGAGTGAACAAATACACACTATTTGGGTGTTGGCAGTGATGATATACACACCTGGCATGTTTGATTGATCCTTGGCCCTCCAATAGATGTAGATCAAGATTATGATGAGGAGTGAGGTCACCACTAGTCCCGCCCACAGACTGGTAGGTAGGATCCAGTGACACCCTGAGGGACAGGGGGAGGGCGTGAGACGGAGAGAGACAGGGAGAGAGACAGTGGGATAAAGAGAGAGAGCGAGTGAGTGACAGAGGGAGAGGGACAGAAAGAGAGAGAGAGGTTTGTTTTGATTGATCCTAACATCCAGCAAATCTATATGAGGCTCTATCTGAACCATTTCTGAGGGAGAATGCAATGTGCTCTAATCTTGTTTACAGTATTAGATGTACATTACTTATGTCAATAAATCATTCAATCAAGAGGGAAAGAGGGGAGGAAGAAGAAATATTGGTAAAATGTCATACCATCTAGTTTTCTATATATTCTATACTACTGTGCAATAAAAGGAGATGCTATTAGACCTACGAGATATGAAGGCACCACACACAGCATCGGTAGTCTCAGTCCCAGCACTTTTCACCTCCCTCCCGAGGTCCCCACACCTGAGAGAGAGAGGAAAGAAAGTGATTGTGAAACAGAGAAAGGAGTTTAACTCCACAGTTAACCCCGCTGTCCCACAATTGTAGAAAAAATGTCAAACGTTTCGTGCCAACCAAATGCACCCACTGATTTGACGTTCGATAAAAATCAGAGCCACTTTGTGTGAAGGGTTCTGACCTGGTGTGTGATTGGCAGTGTGTGATGGCATCGTTGACGCTGTTATAGGTCCCAGGTTGGCACGGGGCACAGACTGTGTCATTCTGGGGGTTGGCTGGGGGGTTTAGGAACAAGTGTCAGACATGTCAGCTGCTCAAAGTAAAGTACATACATCCAGCAGATTATACAAGCACAGTAAACAGTGGTTTAAACATTGACTCTGAGTGCAGCTTATTAGACTACAGACTCTGATTTCTTGTCAGGTGTCTTTTCAATACCAGCCTTAGTATCTCCAACTCATGATCAGCTCATCAGAGGCAATGGTCTGTCATATTAGAACAGGGTGTAGAGGTGAGGAGGCTGCTGAGGGGAGAACAGCCCTTAATAATGTCTGGAACGGAGCAAATGGAATGGCATCAAACCATCATTCCTCTCATTCCGCTGCAGCCATTATCACGAGCATGTCCTCCCTAATTAAGGTGCCACCAACCTCCTGTGGGGTAGAGGTGAGGAGGCAGTTCTCACCTTGATTCACGACACCTGAACCCAGAGGGCACAGGGTCACGGGTAGGCAGTGTTCACATCCATCGTCTGTACAGTAGAAACCAGTCTTACACACACATTGCCTGTCACTACTGGCTTCACACTCCTTCAATACCTTCTGGTTACTGCCTGAGAGAGGGAGAGGGAGACGGAGAGAAGAGAAGGGAGAGAAAGAGTGGGAGAGAGGATGGTAGAGGAAGAGGGAGACGGAGAGAAGAGAAGGGAGAGAAAGAGTGGGAGAGAGGATGGTAGAGGGAGAGAGAGATGGAGAGAAGAGAAGGGAGAGAAATAGTGGGAGAGAGGATGGTAGAGGGAGAGAAGAGAAGGGAGAGAAAGAGTGGGAGAGAGGATGGTAGAGGGAGAGGGAGATGGAGAGAAGAGAAGGGAGAGAAAGAGTGGGAGAGAGGACGGTAGAGGGAGAGGGAGACGGAGAGAAGAAAAGGGAGAGAAAGAGTGGGAGAGAGGATGGTAGAGGGAGATGGAGAGAAGAGAAGGGAGAGAAAGAGTGGGAGAGAGGATGGTAGAGGGAGAGTTGGGGTATTGAGTGGGAGAGAGGACGGTAGAGGGAGAGTTGGGGTATTGAGTGGGAGAGGCAAAGAAATATGAAGTGAGGTGAAAATAATGAAAATGTCAAGAGAGATGAGGAGAGGTGGGATAGAGAGAGGGGATGTAAAGATGAGGAGAGAGGTGGGATAGAGAGAGGGGATGTAAAGATGAGGAGAGAGGTGGGATAGAGAGAGGGGATGGAAAGATGAGGAGAGAGGTGGGATAGAGAGAGGGGATGGAAAGATGAGGAGAGAGGTGGGATAAAGAGAGGGGATGGAAAGATGAGGAGAGAGGTGGGATAGAGAGGGGATGGAAAGATGAGGAGAGAGAGAGGTGGGATAGAGAGAGGGATGGAAAGATGAGGAGAGAGGTGGGATAGAGAGAGGGGATGGAAAGATGAGGAGAGAGGTGGGATAGAGAGGGGATGGAAAGATGAGGAGAGAGGTGGGATAGAGAGAGGGAATGGAAAGATGGGGAGAGAGATGGGATAAAGAGGTGGGATAGAGAGAGGGGATGGAAAGTGATAGAGAGAAAGATAGGCGGGTCGGGGGGAGCGAGCGAGAGAAAGAGAGAATGAGAGAGAGAGAGCGAGAGCAGGGATGGGGGAGAGAGAGAGAGAATGAAAGAGAGAGAATGAAAGAGAGAGAATGAAAGAGAGAGAATGAGAGAGAATGAGAGAGAGAGAGTGAGAGAGAGAATGAGAATGAGAGAGAGAGAGAGAGAGAGCCGGGTGGGGGAGAGAGAGAGGGGGAGTGAGAGAGAGAGAGAGAGAGAGAGAGCAGGGTGGGGGAGAGAGAGAGAGGTAGTGATAGAGCAGGGTGGGAGAGAGAGAGAGAGAGAGAGAGAGAGAGAGAGAGAGAGAGAGAGAGAGAGGATGAGTCAGATAAAAAATTAATGATTTTAAGGAGACAGGAGAACAATGAGTAGAACTGTCAGAATAAAGAGGAGGAAGTGACAGAGGGAGGAGGGAGGAAGGAAGGGGACTTACTGGAATGGCAGAGCCTACAGGGTAGACATTTTTTCAAGGAGTTTAATTCAGCAGTGTAGTATTCACGTTGACAGGTTTCACACTCTGTTTTTGTAGACTTGCCACAGTCGGTGCGAACATACTGTCCTGGAGTGAGGTTGGGAATGAGAGAATGACAGAGAAATGTGATCATCCATACCCCCACATATAGGCCACCGTATTATACTGTCCATAATAACATGTTCATCACAGGAGGTTGGTGTCATTTTAATTGGGGAGGACGGGCTCGTGGTAATGGCTGGAGCAGAATGAGTGGAATGATATTATCAACATCAAACAAACGTTTTCCATGTGTTTGATGCCATTCCATTCGTGCCGCTCCAGACGTTATTATGAGCCGTCCTCCCCCCAGCAGCCTCCTGTGTGTTTATGTAGTGTTGTGGAGATAAAGGGACTGCTTTTTTCCCCTCTATACTGCACTTCATCATTTGATAATATAGTATAATATGTATATGTGGCACATGTATAACGCTGGTCTTTCAGACATCTTGCTCCAACAGCCACCTGAACAACAGAAACACACCAGTAGTCACTGACCTTTACGACAACAGAAACACACCAGTAGTCACTGACCTTTATGACAACAGAAACACACCAGTAGTCACTGACCTTTACGACAACAGAAACACACCAGTAGTCACTGACCTTTATGACAACAGAAACACACCAGTAGTCACAGACCTTTACGACAACAGAAACACACCAGTAGTCACTGACCTTTACAACAACAGAAACACACCAGTAGTCACTGACCTTTATGACAACAGAAACACACCAGTAGTCACTGACCTTTATGACAACAGAAACACACCAGTAGTCACTGACCTTTATGACAACAGAAACACACCAGTAGTCACTGACCTTTATGACAACAGAAACACACCAGTAGTCACAGACCTTTACGACAACAGAAACACACCAGTAGTCACTGACCTTTACGACAACAGAAACACACCAGTAGTCACTGACCTTTATGACAACAGAAACACACCAGTAGTCACTGACCTTTATGACAACAGAAACACACCAGTAGTCACAGACCTTTATGACAACAGAAACACACCAGTAGTCACTGACCTTTATGACAACAGAAACACACCAGTAGTCACTGACCTTTATGACAACAGAAACACACCAGTAGTCACTGACCTTTATGACAACAGAAACACACCAGTAGTCACAGACCTTTACGACAACAGAAACACACCAGTAGTCACTGACCTTTACGACAACAGAAACACACCAGTAGTCACTGACCTTTATGACAACAGAAACACACCAGTAGTCACTGACCTTTATGACAACAGAAACACACCAGTAGTCACTGACCTTTATGACAACAGAAACACACCAGTAGTCACTGACCTTTATGACAACAGAAACACACCAGTAGTCACAGACCTTTACGACAACAGAAACACACCAGTAGTCACTGACCTTTACGACAACAGAAACACACCAGTAGTCACTGACCTTTATGACAACAGAAACACACCAGTAGTCACAGACCTTTACGACAACAGAAACACACCAGTAGTCACAGACCTTTACGACAACAGAAACACACCAGTAGTCACAGACCTTTACGACAACAGAAACACACCAGTAGTCACTGACCTTTACGACAACAGAAACACACCAGTAGTCACAGACCTTTACGACAACAGAAACACACCAGTAGTCACAGACCTTTACGACAACAGAAACACACCAGTAGTCACAGACCTTTACGACAACAGAAACACACCAGTAGTCACAGACCTTTACGACAACAGAAACACACCAGTAGTCACAGACCTTTATGACAACAGAAACACACCAGTAGTCACTGACCTTTATGACAACAGAAACACACCAGTAGTCACAGACCTTTACGACAACAGAAACACACCAGTAGTCACAGACCTTTACGACAACAGAAACACACCAGTAGTCACTGACCTTTACGACAACAGAAACACACCAGTAGTCACAGACCTTTACGACAACAGAAACACACCAGTAGTCACTGACCTTTATGACAACAGAAACACACCAGTAGTCACAGACCTTTATGACAACAGAAACACACCAGTAGTCACTGACCTTTACGACAACGCTCACAGCACATTTCCACCCCAGAAGCATCATGAAGGTATTCCTCAGTTTTGCATCCCAATCCAGTCATCTCTAGTACATTTGATGATAGTCTCTTTGTGGTCTCAGTTGAATGTATATCCTTTCACACTCCGCCTCTAGCTCTCTCTCCTTGTTCTCTATCACTATTTCTGACTTTGACTTCTTTCTTCCGCTGAAGTATCACTCGCTCTTTGTCTTCTCCTCTGCTGTGTCCTTCGTCCTCTCAGTGAGAATATAGAGCTGCTTCCTCTCCTCTCTCACCCACCTCTTTCCCCCTCGCTTGTCCTCCACAGCGGAAAGCCCCGATGCCCCTCATCTGCCCTGTGCTTCTCTCTCTCTCCCCCCTTTCCTTCCTGCCCTCCCTCTCTGGCACGAGGTGCACTGTTCTGGACCGTGTAAACTAGCTGCAGAGAGGAGGATTCTAGAGGCTGCTTTTGGCACTGTCTCCAGATCAGCATGTCCAGATATGGCACACAATACACAGCAACACAATAAGATACTTCTCCTGACCACTCCAGCCCTTCCAGTCTCTCTCTCTCCCTTTATTCATTTGCTGAACCTTTGTCCTGATAGTGCTGTAATGCTGCTGATCTGAGAGATGTGTTTATATGATGAGTAGATGAAGACAGAAATATATATCCCTGACTCTCTCTTTCTTCCTTCTTCTCTCTCTCTCTCTCTCTCTCTCACTCTCTATGCACTCTCCCTTTCTCTGTCAATTCAATTCAAAGTTTTTTTTGGCATGGAAAACATGTTTACATTGCCAAAGCAAGTGGAAAAGATAATAAACAAAAGTGAAATAAACAATCAAAAATTAACAGTAGAGTTCTCTCTCTCAACGTTGAATAGATGTTGAATTGACGTCTGTGCCCAGTGGGAGGGGTTAGAGGGAGAGAGTTAAAGTGAAATAGCAAGAAAAGAGAAAGACAGTGAGTGTTTATTTGCTGAGGCAGAAGTGATCACTTCCTCACCATGCTAGGAGTGAGGTATGTAATGATTTTTCATAATTTCTTATCAAACAGATTATTAACACAAATATAATATGTAAGCTCATCTTCCTGCATTTATACAGCACTGATATTTATTTAAACAAGCAACACATTTTAAGTGACGACCTTATGCAACGATCGTGATTTACAGTTTCCTTCTTGGGATATGTGGTGTAATTTTCTTCTTCCTCAATGGATGTGATTGTGTGAAATGAACCCTGCATTTGTTAATGAGGGCTAATATTATAATATATGTACTGTAAGTCTGAACTGATGTTCACATGCATCTCTCACCCTTATTATTTCTGTTTGTCTGATTGTTTCTCTCTTTTTGTTTACATTATTGATTCTCTCTTTTTCTTCATACTTTCCTTCTCTCCCGGTGTCTCTTTGTTATTCTTCTTGTTCTCCTCTTTGACTTTGTCCCATCTTTCTCTCTGTATCTCTCCCCCTTTCTGACCCCCGTCTCTTTCTCTCTTTCTCTCTCTCTCTTGCTTTCTCTTTTCTCTCCGTCTGTCTTCATCCCCCCCTCTCTCTCTGTCTTTATTCCCCCTTCTCTCTATCTGTCTTTATTCCCCCCCTCTCTCTCTGTCTTTATTCCCCCTTCTCTCTCTCTGTCTTTATTCCCCCTTCTCTCTCTCTGTCTTTATTCCCCCTTCTCTCTCTCTGTCTTTATTCCCCCTTCTCTCTCTCTGTCTTTATTCCCCCTTCTCTCTATCTGTCTTTATTCCCCCCCTCTCTCTCTGTCTTTATTCCCCCTTCTCTCTCTCTGTCTTTATTCCCCCTTCTCTCTCTCTGTCTTTATTCCCCCTTCTCTCTCTCTGTCTTTATTCCCCCTTCTCTCTCTCTGTCTTTATTCCCCCTTCTCTCTATCTGTCTTTATTCCCCCCCTCTCTCTCTGTCTTTATTCCCCCTTCTCTCTCTCTGTCTTTATTCCCCCTTCTCTCTCTCTGTCTTTATTCCCCCTTCTCTCTCTCTGTCTTTATTCCCCCTTCTCTCTCTCTGTCTTCGTCCTCTCCCCCCTCTCTCTCTGTCTTTATTCCCCCTTCTCTCTCTCTGTCTTTATTCCCCCTTCTCTCTCTCTGTCTTTATTCCCCCTTCTCTCTCTCTGTCTTTATTCCCCCTTCTCTCTCTCTGTCTTTATTCCCCCTTCTCTCTCTCTGTCTTCGTCCTCTCCCCCCTCTCTCTCTGTCTTTATTCCCCCTTCTCTCTCTCTGTCTTTATTCCCCCTTCTCTCTCTCTGTCTTTATTCCCCCTTCTCTCTCTCTGTCTTTATTCCCCCTTCTCTCTCTCTGTCTTTATTCCCCCTTCTCTCTCTCTGTCTTTATTCCCCCTTCTCTCTCTCTGTCTTTATTCCCCCTTCTCTCTCTCTGTCTTTATTCCCCCTTCTCTCTCTCTGTCTTTATTCCCCCTTCTCTCTCTCTGTCTTTATTCCCCCTTCTCTCTCTCTGTCTTTATTCCCCCTTCTCTCTCTCTGTCTTTATTCCCCCTTCTCTCTCTCTGTCTTCGTCCTCTCCCCCCTCTCTATCTGTCTTCATCCCCCCTCTCGCTCTCTCTGTCTTTGTCCTCTCCCCCCCTCTCTATCTGTCTTCATCCCCCCCTCTCTCTCTCTGTCTTTGTCCTCTCCCCCCTCTCTCTCTCTCTGTCTTCGTCCTCTCCCCCCTCTCTCTCTGTCTTTGTCTTCTCCCCCCTCTCTCTCTCTGTCTTTGTCTTCTCCCCCCTCTCTCTCTCTGTCTTTGTCCTCTCCCCCTTCTCTCTCTCTCTGTCTTTGTCCTCTCCCCCTTCTCTCTCTCTGTCTTTGTCCTCTCCCCCTTCTCTCTCTCTGTCTTTGTCCTCTCCCCCTTCTCTCTCTCTGTCTTTGTCCTCTTCCCCCCCCTCTCTCTCTGTCTTCATCCCCCCCCTCTCTCTCTCTGTCTTTGTCCTCTCCCCCTTCTCTCTTTCTCTGTCTTTGTCCTCTCCCCCTTCTCTCTCTCTGTCTTTGTCCTCTCCCCCTTCTCTCTCTCTGTCTTTGTCCTCTCCCCCTTCTCTCTCTCTGTCTTTGTCCTCTCCCCCTTCTCTCTCTCTGTCTTTGTCTTCTCCCCCCTCTCTCTCTCTGTCGTTGTCTTCTCCCCCCTCTCGCTCTCTGTCTTTGTCCTCTCCCCCTTCTCTCTCTCTCTGTCTTTGTCTTCTCCCCCCTCTCTCTCTCTGTCTTTGTCTTCTCCCCCCTCTCTCTCTCTGTCTTTGTCCTCTCCCCCTTCTCTCTCTCTCTGTCTTTGTCCTCTCCCCCTTCTCTCTCTCTGTCTTTGTCCTCTCCCCCTTCTCTCTCTCTGTCTTTGTCCTCTCCCCCTTCTCTCTCTCTGTCTTTGTCCTCTCCCCCTTCTCTCTCTGTCTTTGTCCTCTTCCCCCCCCTCTCTCTCTGTCTTCATCCCCCCCTCTCTCTCTCTGTCTTTGTCCTCTCCCCCTTCTCTCTCTCTCTGTCTTTGTCCTCTCCCCCTTCTCTCTCTCTGTCTTTGTCCTCTCCCCCTTCTCTCTCTCTGTCTTTGTCCTCTCCCCCTTCTCTCTCTCTGTCTTTGTCTTCTCCCCCCTCTCTCTCTCTGTCTTTGTCTTCTCCCCCCTCTCGCTCTCTGTCTTTGTCCTCTCCCCTTCTCTCTCTCTCTGTCTTTGTCCTCTCCCCCTTCTCTCTCTCTGTCTTTGTCCTCTCCCCCTTCTCTCTCTCTGTCTTTGTCCTCTCCCCCTTCTCTCTCTCTGTCTTTGTCCTCTCCCCCTTCTCTCTCTGTCTTTGTCCTCTTCCCCCCCCTCTCTCTCTGTCTTCATCCCCCCCTCTCTCTCTGTCTTTGTCCTCTCCCCCCTCTCTCTCTCTCTCTTTGTCCTCTCCCCCCTCTCTCTCTCTGTCTTTGTCCTCTCCCCCTCTCTCTCTCTTTGTCCTCTCCCCCCTCTCTCTCTGTCTTTGTCCTCTCCCTCTCTGTCTTTGTCCTCTCCCCCTCTCTCTCTCTGTATTTGTCCTCTCCCCCCTCTCTCTCTCTCTCTCTCTCTTTGTCCTCTCCACCCTCTCTCTCTCTGTCTTTGTCCTCTCCCTCCTCTCTCTCTCTTTGTCCTCTCCCCCCTCTCTCTCTCTGTCTTTGTCCTCTCCCTCCTCTCTCTGTCTTTGTCCTCTCCCTCTCTCTGTCTTTGTCCTCTCCCTCTCTCTGTCTTTGTCCTCTCCCCCTCTCTCTCTCTGTCTTTGTCCTCTCCCCCCTCTCTCTCTCTGTCTTTGTCCTCTCCCCCCTCTCTCTCTCTGTCTTTGTCCTCTCCCCCCTCTCTCTCTCTGTCTTTGTCCTCTCCCCCCTCTCTCTCTCTGTCTTTGTCCTCTCCCCCCTCTCTCTCTCTGTCTTTGTCCTCTCCCCCCTCTCTCTCTCTCTGTCTTTGTCCTCTCCCCCCTCTCTCTCTGTCTTTGTCCTCTCCCCCCTCTCTCTCTGTCTTTGTCCTCTCCCCCCTCTCTCTTTCTGTCTTTGTCCTCTCCCCCCTCTCTCTTTCTGTCTTCATCCAACCCTCTCTCTTTCTGTTTTCGTCCTCCACCAGCCTCGGTCTGTTCCTCTTGCCCCTCTGTGCCATGTCGATGCTCTCGGGGTGGGTGGAGTCTCCAAGCTATCCCCGTGGTTACCCACCTGATGCCAGTCTGAACTGGAGCAGGTGTGCCCCTCACGGCCACACCCTCGCCCTCAGGCTGACACACCTGGACATGGAGGACAGTCACGGCTGCGAGAACGACGCCCTGGAGGTCAGTGTGAGGGGTTAAAAGTAATTATTTATATATACACTATATGATTGATAGGAGGTGCTGTTTTGAAGCCTCCATCTTGGCACTCCCCCACCAGTGTAAAAAATGTTTTGGAAGCTATAGAAATGCATTTATTATTTTCTACAATTGTTTTTGCCATGCTTATTCTATTGCAGTCAACTTAATGCATGCTTTTAAATTATATTATGTGAACTAAACATAAAAATAAAACATTTTCCTTAAAGCATACTTAAATACATTAAATACATTTTGTCCTTGAAACACCGTAGAATTCTATTCATTCATATGGAGGACTGCTTCTTCTGGGGAGTGCAATTATGGCCGACTGGTAGCTTCAAATTCTCTCATTGGCCAATACATAGCATGAACAATCCATTGGTTAAAGTCAGGTGTCACTGTCTCAAGGATGACACTTTTACTGTAATCTAACATACTTTTGAGATATGGAAAAATGTTGTCTATTATTACTGTTATTGGGGTGGGAATGGGAGGGATATTAGATGTCACAATTAGAAATCCTAAGTTGTCCATGTGTTAAAGATGGGACAAAAGTTCTCTCCTCTCATCCTTCTGTTAGATCTTTGCAGATGGAAAGCAGATAGCCCTTCAATGTGGTGAAATGTCATTTGAGGACCTTGATTCTACCGTCAATCCCTCACTCCTTTCCTCTGTGGAAGGCTGCCTCTCTCTCTCGTTCCGCTCTGATTACTCCAACACCAAGAGACACACTGGCTTCAGAGGGTTCTACATGCTGCAAGGTGAGGAGGAGAAAGGGAGCATTGTTGTATTTCTCTTAGACTATGATGAAATTGTATTTTTGTTGTTGTTGTTGTTGTTGTTGTTGTTGTTGTTGTTGCATTACCTCATGTGACCAATGAACCTTAGTCAGACATATGTTGTCTTCTAACAGACTTTGATGAGTGTGAGGAGGACCCTGATAACGGGTGTACCCAGTTCTGCCACAACTACATTGGAGGATACCTCTGCTCCTGTCGCCTTGGTTACCACCTGGACACAGACGGACACACCTGCACAGGTATGGAGGAGAGAGACGAGGGAGAGAGGGAGAGAGAGACCAGGTGAGAGAGAGAAAGAAAAGGAGAGACAGACAAGAGAGCGAGAGAACACTGTATATATACATAACATGACATTTGTAATGTCTTTATTCTTTTGGAACTTCTATGAGTGTAATGTTTACTGTTCATTTTGATTATTTATTTCACTTTTTGTTTATTATCTACTTCACTTGCTTTGGCAATAAAGCCCCTTGAATTGAGAGAGCGAGACAGAGAGATGGGAAGGGACAGGGAAAGAGGAAGTGAAAGACAGAATGAACAGAGGAGAGCAAGAAGGAGGAGCACTAAGGGGAAATGAAAACAAAGAGAGAATGATGAAGAATTAAGTATTATGATGGCGATGTTGCAAATTGTGTTAATAACGACAAAGATGCGATGGCGTTACTACTTGTTGCTCGTACAGCTACCGACTTCATGACACAACACCATCCCTCTTTGATAATTATGATGATGATGACCTTGAGGGTCATGTTATTGATCATACGTCTCTACCACAGTGAGTTGCACTGAGGACCTGTCCGGCTCGCTGCGTGGTGTGATATCCAGTCCCTCTCGGCCCGGCCCATATGCTGAGCATGCCCACTGCTCCTACATCCTGTCAGTAGAGGACAACCTGGAGCTGCTTCTACACTTCACTGGGGAGTTTGATGTGGAGCAGGGGCCAGACGGGCAGTGTGTGGACACAATCATGGTGAGTAGCTGTAGCCTATAAATAGGGCCTAGAGTTTTTCTTAGGTCATGTGGTCAAGAAAAACTCTGCTGATTCTCACTATTACAATGTGTAAGTTCTGTGAAATTCCTACATTATGCTGTGCACCCTCCCATGAATTTGACCAACCCCTCTAACAAGATTTGCACCTGACATACGCTGTGAGAGTAACCCGGAAGTGACTACCCCCTCAGCCTTGTAGTTTTTAAAACGTTTTCAATGCACACAAACGTAGCGCAATGGTCTAGAGTAAAAACTTCATAAAAGGCATCTGGTAGAGGAAGTGGCCGTCACCTTCACAGCGAATAGGAGAACATTAAACCAACTACATTCAACTACATTTCATAAATCAACTACATTTCAATGTCACTGAATATGCTTCAACAACAATGTCCCTCTCTCACCTTGTAGTCTTACAGTATTCCTGCTACAGTACATGTCCTGTTTTCCTGGGACAACATATTCTCTTCATACATCATATTCTGTTGTTTTCAGGTTGAGACTTCCTCTGGGACTCAGGGGCCATTCTGTGGCCGTGTGCCTCCCCCTCCTCCCCTCCGCACTGGGTCACACCACGCCCGCATTCTCTTCAACTCTGACGGACAGGGCTCCAACAATGGCTTCACTATCCACTACAGAACCACAAGTAGGGTCATGTACGCTTTTAGGAAACTACTCATTATATGAATCCTTGAAATAATATGCACACGATAACTGAAAAAGGACAACTTTTATACATAAAAAAAGCACATTCCTGGATTAAATCATGTAACATACATACCCTTTAGCAGACGCTTTTATTCTAAGTGACCTACAGTCATGCACACATTTCACGTATGGAAGCGCCAAGCCCTACCAACTGAGCTACAAGGGACCACCCTGTACAGTGCCTTCGGAAAGTATTCAACCCCCTTGACTTAAAACATTTATAATTTTGTTACAAAGTTAAATTAAAATGGATTTAATTGTCATTTGAAGAAAAATGTGGGTACATCTCTAAGAGCTTTGCACACCTGGATTTAACTATATTTGCCAATCGTTCTTTATTCAATTCTCCAATCTCTGTCAAGTTGGTTGTTGATCATTGTTAGACAGCCATTTTCAAGTGTTGCCATATATTTTACAGCCAATTGAATTGTATGTGTGGGGCACAGAGATGGGGCAGTCGACCGCTATTACTGCACACAAAGTGAGTCCAGGCAACTTATTATGTGTATTTGTAAGCACATGTTTAACTCCTGAACTTATTTGGGCTTGCCATAACAAAGAGGTTGAATACTTATTGACTCAAGACATTTCAGCTTTTCATTTTGATTTTTTTATTTGTATTTTCTAAAAACAAAATTCCACATGATGGAATATTGTGTGTAGATTAGTGACACGAAATCTAAATGTAATCCATTTTAAATTCTTGCTGTAACACAACAAAATGTGGAAAAAGTCAAGGGGGTTGAATCCTTTCTGAAGGCACTGTATAATGGACCAAAATAAAGTGATGCCTCAGGACTTGTTTCATTGCAGCAAAGACCTGCCGAGGGATTGTGACCTCCAACTCCACCCTGGCCCCACAGCAACCTGAATATCACCAAGGTGACACAGTCACGGTGACCTGTGACCTAGGCAGTGTTCTGAACACAGTGAGTAGGCTACGGTATTGTAAGTTCACAAGTGGCAGTAAAAGGGTTCAGTTAGCTTTCATACTCAACCAAGAGCTTAGTTTGGTGCTGTAGACGAACTGAAGAAATGTGGACAATTTGAATGTTCTCAAAGAAATGACATAATAGATTGTACACTACTAGATACGTGTGTTCTCTCTTCAAAGGGTGACAAAGAGTATGAGTCGACATGCCAGAGGACAGGCGAGTGGAGTCCTGTGTACCGCTGTGAACGTGAGTGAGATGAGACCATCTCTACAATTGTATTTCATAGGATTAATATAGCCAGCGATTAACACTCTTGATAGATGTAACGCAAAATGTTCTGGTGTAGAAAAATATAAAAAGTTAAGATTGGATATAGGTATGAGGGTCATTCTTGAATTAAGGGGACATTTGGACATGGGATTTTTAGAAAAAATGAACTTGCCGCATTTCAAGCTTTCCTTTTGTGAAGGGCAGCCAGGAACTAGTTATGTTGAACTTCGTCTCCACTCTGCATTTAAGCAGCCCTTCACAGCTGATTCTGACTGGGCCAAAGAAATGACAAAGCAATAGGTATGTTTCAGTGGAGGCTGCTGAGGGGAGGACGGCTCATAATAATGGCTGGAACGGAGCAAATGGAATGACGTCAACCACATGGAAATCACGTGTTTGATGTATTTCATACAATTCCATTTATTCCGCTTCAGCCATTACCACTAGCCTGTCCTCCCCAATTATGGTGCCACCAACCTCCTGTGATATGTTTATAGCCGTGGATATGCGCCCACTCTCCGGGGTTGAGAAGAATAGTGGGTTTCATCACCTTGAGAAAGTGCTCAAGCCTCGTAACAAACTTTGCCCTCTCGTACCCATTTCAGCAAACAGGTGGTACCCGCTCTATATAAGCAAGCTAAGCTGAAGTTGGCAATGAATTGGCCAATGCATCCTGTGTTGCACCTACTACAGATGGATGGACCACCAGGGCTACTTATGACATGTTCAAAACAACGGGGAACTAGGAAATCTCCGACTTCCAACTTCAGTGTGTTCAAGATAACTGGGAACTCGAAAAAAACAAGCTCCGACTGAGATAAATCCAACCTGAAGTTCAGTGACGTCATGATTTGACCTCGTTTTTTCCCAGTTGCGATGTAAAGTAAGCATTACGATGATCGTACCAGTTGCATCATTATTTACGAGCCAACGTTTTAAGAGTGTTTCCATACACGTTCGCTAAGGGACAGGTCGAAATTTACTTGGGGGAGGGGTGGTCCAAAATATGTGTTTTTTTGGGGGGGGGCACAGGGGAGGGTGGTGCAATTTTCCCCTTGGTTTACATTCGCTCCTCTACTTGTAGTTTCCATATAAACAATGGCTTGATATTACCCTAATAAAGTTTAGAAATGTTTGTGGTTTGGTATGGCGTGGCTATCATTAAGCTTTAGCTACTGCAGGCCTATGATTTGAAGGCAGTGCACCCCGGGGTTTCAACTGGCTCCTACAGTTGAACTCGAGGTGAGGAAGACTGTTTCAGGTCTACCAGAGTTAATCCTATAATCTAACAATATAACGCTTATCTTTACAAAATATTTGGATCGAAAATGATGGAATTACCCTTCTTCTGTACGTCTATATGTGTATAGCAGACACAGTAACCATCTGACATAAATTCATGCATGTCATGTTGTACCTATATATACAGTGCCTTGCGAAAGTATTCGGCCCCCTTGAACTTTGCAACCTTTTGCCACATTTCAGGCTTCAAACAAAGATATAAAACTGTATTTATCGGTGGTGACCATGTAACCTAGCCTCAGTGCAGTGGGCAGCTGGGAGGAGGTGCGCTTGTTCTCCATGGACTTTACAGTGTAGCCTTTGATTTCCTGACTGACTGCGTGTATTGGTTCCTGACTTCACTGAACAGTTGCATGTCGCGGGGGCTATTTGATGCAATTGCAGTCCGCCACAGGATGCTTTTGTGCTGGTCAAGGGCAGTCATGTCTGGAGTGAACCAAAGGCTATATCTGTTCTAAGTTCTACATTTTTTTGAAAGTGGCATGCTTATTTAAGATGGTGAGGAAATTACTTTTAAAGAATGACCAGGCATCCTCGACTGACGGGATGAGGTCAAAATCCTTTCAGGATACTCGTGCCAGGTCGATTAGAAAGGCCTGCTCGCAGAAGTGTTTTAGGGAGCGTTTGACAGTGATGAGGGGTGGTCATTTGACCGTGGACCCATAGCGGATGCAGGCAATGAGGCAGTGATTGCTAAGATCTTGGTTGAAAACAGCAGAGGTGTATTTGCAGGGCAAGTTGGTCAGGATAATACAGTGCCTTGCGAAAGTATTCGGCCCCCTTGAACTTTGCGACCTTTTGCCACATTTCAGGCTTCAAACATAAAGATATGAAACTGTATTTTTTTGTGAAGAATCAACAACAAGTGGGACACAATCATGAAGTGGAACGACATTTATTGGATATTTCAAACTTTTTTAACAAATCAAAAACTGAAAAATTGGGCGTGCAAAATTATTCAGCCCCTTTACTTTCAGTGCAGCAAACTCTCTCCAGAAGTTCAGTGAGGATCTCTGAATGATCCAATGTTGACCTAAATGACTAATGATGATAAATACAATCCGCCTGTGTGTAATCAAGTCTCCGTATAAATGCACCTGCACTGTGATAGTCTCAGAGGTCCGTTAAAAGCGCAGAGAGCATCATGAAGAACAAGGAACACACCAGGCAGGTCCGAGATACTGTTGTGAAGAAGTTTAAAGCCGGATTTGGATACAAAAAGATTTCCCAAGCTTTAAACATCCCAAGGAGCACTGTGCAAGCGATAATATTGAAATGGAAGGAGTATCAGACCACTGCAAATCTACCAAGACCTGGCCGTCCCTCTAAACTTTCCGCTCATACAAGGAGAAGACTGATCAGAGATGCAGCCAAGAGGCCCATGATCACTCTGGATGAACTGCAGAGATCTACAGCTGAGGTGGGAGACTCTGTCCATAGGACAACAATCAGTCGTATATTGCACAAATCTGGCCTTTATGGAAGAGTGGCAAGAAGAAAGCCATTTCTTAAAGATATCCATAAAAAGTGTCGTTTAAAGTTTGCCACAAGCCACCTGGGAGACACACCAAACATGTGGAAGAAGGTGCTCTGGTCAGATGAAACCAAAATTGAACTTTTTGGCAACAATGCAAAACGTTATGTTTGGCGTAAAAGCAACACAGCTCATCACGCTGAACACACCATACCCACTGTCAAACATGGTGGTGGCAGCATCATGGTTTGGGCCTGCTTTTCTTCAGCAGGGACAGGGAAGGTGGTTAAAATTTATGGGAAGATGGATGGAGCCAAATACAGGACCATTCTGGAAGAAAACCTGATGGAGTCTGCAAAAGACCTGATACTGGGACGGAGATTTGTCTTCCAACAAGACAATGATCCAAAACATAAGGCAAAATCTACAATGGAATGGTTCAAAAATAAACATATCCAGGTGTTAGAATGGCCAAGTCAAAGTCCAGACCTGAATCCAATCGAGAATCTGTGGAAAGAACTGAAAACTGCTGTTCACAAATGCTCTCTATCCAACCTCACTGAGCTCGAGCTGTTTTGCAAGGAGGAATGGGAAAATAATTCAGTCTCTTGATGTGCAAAACTGATAGAGACATACCCCAAGCGACTTACAGCTGTAATCGCAGCAAAAGGTGGCGCTACAAAGTATTAACTTAAGGGGGCTGAATAATTTTGCCCGCCCAATTTTTCAGTTTTTGATTTGTTAAAAAAGTTTGAAATATCCAATAAATGTCTTTCCACTTCATGATTGTGTCCCACTTGTTGTTGATTCTTCACAAAAAAATACAGTTTTATATCTTTATGTTTGAAGCCTGAAATGTGGCAAAAGGTTGCAAAGTTCAAGGGGTCCGAATACTTTCGCAAGGCACTGTACATACAGTACCTAGCCTAAACATCTTGATTCTATGTGTAGCGGAGATGTTCTGTGGAAAAATTGACTCGGAAGGTCAAAAAACATCTAACGATGCACTTTGGCTGCTCTACCAGTGGTCTGGATCCCTTGCAGATGTGCAATGGTTTTTAAGAACAACGTTACTAATGAGAGTTCTGAGAAACAGATCAGCTACTACAGATTCATCTTACGATGGTTCTAACAATGATCTTAACGCTATGAAGGCTCTGGGAAACGAGGTCTAGGACCTTTGCATTTTCATAAGCTATTTTATCTTTTAAAGCTATTTGTTTTGGAGTTTGTGTCAGAAACGTTGGTTTGCTCTGTATGTCTGGTTCACTCTAGCTGTGGATTGTGGAGAACCAGACACTTCTAGTGATGAGGCCCTTCAACTGGTGGACAAGGATCCAAGCACTCTGTTTCATGATGAGGTCCGGTTCAAGTGTGAATCTAAATACTACACACTGGAGGGAGACGGTTAGTCCATACAGTCTTATTTACCTACAACTGCAGCTGTTATCTTTTTCTTGAACTTTTTATGTAAATCTCCTCCTTTCTTCCATCCCTCCTTCCCTGATCATTTCTATACAGTATCTTCAGTATACCTGCCCTATGCTTTCTGAGTCCGCTCCACGTGCCATCACTATCTACCCTACCTGTGCTCTTACCTCCCTTCTGTTCCTTCAGAGAAGTACATCTGTGATGCCAGTGGTACGTGGACATCGGTCAAGGGCCAAGAAAAGTTACCAAAGTGCATCGAAGGTATGCCACACTATCATTTATCGGGTGTACGCAGTGTTGTGGAGTAATGAACTATATGTAGTTCAACTAGTATTTTAACTACATTTTGCAGTAGCTTGGTGGTAGTTTAACTAAATTCAAATCTTGATAGTGTTTATAGTAGTTAATTACTTATTTTTACCATGTAGCTGTGTAGCTAACTACTGGAAATACACACTACTTTTTTTAGTAAAAAACATTTTTAGACCTGCCTAATTCTCACTTGAAACTTGGGCTTAATTACACATTCTGTTAACATGACTCCAGAGTAAAAGCTTTTCTTGCAATTTGTAGTTTATGACATTTCACATTTAGTTATGATCATTTTCCACTAAGTTGTTTTTATGTAGTGAATTACTTTTCAAAGTAACTTTAGTTAAGTAAACTAAGGGTAACTTTAGTGTAGCTTACCTTCTTCCAGTGAGAAGTAATTCGTAACTTGGTAAACTATATTTTCACAGTAGCTTCCCTAACACTGGGTGGATGACAGTACAGTATAACTGCTGTTACACTATTAATGATCCAGTGTACTGTTCTGGATTGTCTATCTTCTAGTGTGTGGGAAGACAGAAACAGATATTTCCAGCTTTGGAAGAATTTTGGGGGGCAAACCGGCGAACATGGGAGAGATACCCTGGCAGCTTCTCACTAAACAGCCCAAAAGAGGAGGAGCATCCCTGATCAATGACCGGTGGGCCATCACAGCAGCTCATGTAGTGGATGGCTACGAAGAAAGCACGCTTACATTTTTCGGGGGGCTGATAGATGGGAAAAAAGCACAAGAAACTGATCCTGATGTGGTTGTCATGGCAACGGAGAAGATTATCATTCACCCTGACTACATAAAGGGCATACCTGGTAATGAACGCACTAACTACGACAGCGATATAGCTCTCATCAGAATGTCTTCCAGGGTGAAGTTAGGGCCCAATGTTCTACCCATATGCCTGCCTGAGGCTGATGGAGGATTCAAAGAGTTTCAGCACGGCACTGTTTCAGGGTGGGGTGGGACTGAGAATAAAGATAAAAGCAGATTCTTGCTTTACGCATCTGTGGGAAGACACCCCCAAATGAATTGTGAGGAAACACCTTTGTTGTCTATTAACAAGCCAATGGTTTTCACTGAGAACATGTTCTGTGCAGGGGGTGATGGGTTAGATAGCTGCAAGGGGGATAGTGGGGGTCCATTATTTCTCCCTAAGCTGGGATCAGGGAACAAGGACAACAGAGGGCCATATCATCTGAGAGGCATTGTGTCCTGGGGTTCCCTTTGTGAACTGGGAAAGGAATCTAAAAAGGGTTACTACACCAAAGTGGAGAATTACTTAGACTGGATCAAGATGACAATAGAGAGAGAAGAGCAGGGGTAAAAACAGTAAAGAAGACTAAGAAGAGTAAAACATACTAGTCAACTCTGAACCTCCATAATCATAATTGTATGCTAATTATTTCCCGTACTTTTACTTTTTATAAAACCAGTCTGGTTCTATAAATGACTTGTGTTGTTTTAGTTCAGTGTTAAATGTAACTTCAGTATGCAGGCAATACCATCCTGTCATGTCTGAGTAAAATCTCTACTCTGTGGCAAAATCACCAAACATATTGCTGTGCCTTTTATTCATTGTTGTGAATAATGCTTCACAATGTAACCCTGATTGACAAACCCAAATAAAAATATAATTCAGAAAACTCGTCTGAATGTTTGTCTTCAATCAAACTCTCAATTAAATGTTGATACCCTATTTTCACTCCTCCTCCTCCTCCCCCATTTCTACTGTGCCTCTACGTCTGCATTGCTCGCTCCCTGTGGTTTTAGGCTCGGTTTCTGTATTTCTATTTGCAGTGGCGACCCATCATTCAGGGCTGTTTTGAGCCCTTCCTGTCTAGCTTTTTTTTGTAGCCTGTTTTCAAATCAAATCAAATTGTATTATCACATGCACCAAATAAAACAGGTGTAGACCTTACAGTGAAATACTTACTTACGAGACCCTAACCAACAGTGCAGTTTCAAAAAATATGGATAAGAATAAGAGATAAAAGTAACAAGTAATTAAAGAGCAGCAGTAAAAAATAACAATATATACAGGGGGGTGCCGGTACAGAGTCATTGTGTGGGGGCACCGGTTAGTTGAGGTAGTATGTACATGTAGGTAGAGTTAATTAAAGTGACTGTGTATAGATGACATCAGAGAGTGGCAGTGGTGTGGAGAGGGGAGGGGGGGGAATGCAAATAGTCTGGGTTCATGTTCAGGAGTCTTATGGCTTGGGGTAGAAGCTGTTTAGAAGCCTCTTGGACCTAGACTTGGCGCTCCGGTACCGCTTGCTGTGTGGTAGCAGAGAGAACGACTAGGGTGGCTGGAGTTTGACCATTTTTAGGGCCTTCCTCTGACACCACATGGTATAGAGGTCCCGGATGGCAGGATGCTTGGCCCCAGTGATGTACTGGGACATTCGCACTACCCTCTGTAGTGCCTTGCAGAGGAGGCAGAGCAGTTACCATACCAAGCGGTGATGCTCTCGATGGTGCAGCTGTAGAACCTTATGAGGGTCTGAGGACACATGCCAAATCTTTTCAGTCTCCTGAAGGGGAATAGGTTTTGTCGTGCCCACTTCACGACTGTCATGATGTGCTTGGACCATGTTAGTTTGTTGGTAACGTGGACACCAAGGAACTTGAAGCCCTCAACATGCTCCACTGCAGCCCCATCAATGAGAATGGGGGTGTTCTCGGTCCTCTTTTTCCTGTAGTCCACAATCATCTCCATTGTCTTGATCACATTGTGGGAGAGGTTGTTGTCCTGGCACGACACGGCCAGGTCTCTGACCTCCTCCCTATAGGCTGTCTCGTTGTTGTCAGTGATCAGGCCTACCACTGTTGTGTCATCTGCAAATTTAATGATGGTGTTGGAGTCATGCCTGGCCATGCAGTCATGAGTGAACAGGGAGTTCAGGAGGGGGCTGAGCACGCACCCCTGAGGGGCCCCCTGTGTTGAGGATCAGCGTGGTGGATGTGTTGTTACCTACCATTACCACCTGGGGGCGGCCCGTCAGGATGTCCAGGATCCAGTTGCAGAGGGGGGTGTTTAGTCCCAGGGTCCTTAGCTTATTGATGAGCTTTGAGGGCACTTTGGTGTTGAACGCTCTGCTGTAGTCAATGAATAGCATTTTCACATAGGTGTTCCTTTTGTCCAGGTAGGAAAGGGCAGTGTGGAGTGCAATAGAGACTGCATCATCTGTGGATCTGTTGGGGCGGTATGCAAATTGGAGTGGGTCTCGGGTTTCTGGGATGATGATGTTGATGTGAGCCATGACCAGCATTTCAAAGCACTTCATGGCTACAGACGTGAGTGCTACAGGTCGGTAGTCATTTAGGCAGGTTAGCTTAGTGTTCTTGGGAACAGGCACTCACAGACAGGCAGAGGTTGAAAATGTCAGTGGAGACACTTTCTAGTGGGTCAGTGCATGCTCACAGTACACATCCTGGTAATCCGTTTGGCCCTGCGGCCTTGTGAATGTTGACCTATCTAAAGGTCTTACTCACATCGGTTGCATAGAGCGTGATCACACAGTCTTCCGGTATAGCTGGTGCTCTCATGCATGTTTCAGTGTTATTTGCCTCAAAGCGAGCATAGAAGTAGTTTAGCTCGTCTGGTAGGCTCGTGTCACAGGGCAGCTCTCGGCTGTGCTTGCCTTTGTAGTCTGTAATGGTTTGCAGGCCCTGCCACATCCAACAAGCGTCAGAGCCGGTGTAGTGCGACTCGATCTACACCCTGTATTGACGCTTTACCTGTTTGATGGTTCGTCGGAGGGCATAGCAGGATTTCTTATAAGCTTCCGGGTTATATTCCCGCTCCTTGAAAGTGACAGCTCTAGCCTTTATCTCAGTGCGGATGCTTCCTGTAATCCATGGCTTCTGGTTGGGGTATGTACGTACGGTCATTGTGGGGACGACATCATGGATGCACTTATTGATGAAGCCAATGACAGATGTGGTGTACTCCTCAATGTCATCGGAGGAATCCCGGAACATATTCCAGTCTGTGCTAGCAAAACTGTAGCTTAGCATCTGCTTCATCTCACCACTTTTTAATTGATCTAGTCAATGGTGCTTCTTGCTTAAATTTTTGCTTGTAAGCAGGAATCAGGAGGATGGGGAAATGATCAGATTTGCCAAATGGTGAGGGAGAGCTTTGTATGCATCTCTGTGTGTGAAGTATAGGTGGTCTTGAGTTATTTTCCCTCTGGTTGCACATTTAACATGCTGATAGAAACTTGGTAAAACCAATTTAAGTTTCTCTGCATTAAAGTCCCCGGCTACTAGGAGCGCCGCCTCTGGGTGAGCGTTTTCTTGTTTTCTTATGGCAGAATACAGCTCATTCAATGCTATCTTCCCAGTAACCGTCCATTTTATTGTCCAACGATTGCATGTTTGCTGGCAGAATTGAGAGAAGTGGGGGTTCATTCGATAGCCTCCGACTTCTCAGAAAGCAGCCTGCTCTCCAGCCTCTCTTTCTCCGCCTCCTCTTCATGCAGATCACTGGGGTCGGGGCCTGTTCCCAAGGGAGCCGTATATCCTCCGCCTCGGGCTCGTCAGAGTCGTGAAAGAAGAAAAATAATTCTGCTAGTCCATGGTGAGTAATCGCAGTCCTGATGTCTAGAAGTTGTTTTCGATCATTAGAGATGGTAACGGCAACATTATGTACAAAAATAGTAAAAAACATGTTACAAACAACGCAGATAAACTAACAAAAAAACACAATCGGTTAGGGCGCGTAAAACGTCTACCTTCTGCTCTGGCGCCATCTATTTTATTGTTTTGGCATTAAGACGTGAAACATATGAGTTTCTAATCAATGTAAAAAGAAGAATAATTGCGTTAATAAAGCTGCATACAAACATGGTCTCTTTTTTGCTTTCTTGAGTAAGGAAGCTCCAAAATGCAGGTGTTTCAGCCTTGCTCAGCCAAAGCTTTCTGTGGTGGTGGGGCATCCAGCAGAAAATATGAGGGGTTGGTAATGTTCTCTAGTTCGCCCCTGTGATTGGCTCAGTGTTGTGTCACTCATGGGGAACTACGTAACCGAAAAATCTACATGGAGAGCTTGAAAATTCAAGCCCCTTGGGTGCTGCCATAGAGTCACTGTACATTAGAAGTGCACAACCAAGAAGGCTCAAGGTCATTGGCCAAAGATAAAATTACATCAAATCAAGTCATATCTACCATAGCTTTGATTGGACTGATGATGTCAACATCATACTTTCAAAATCTTAATTTGCAAGCTAGACAAGCAGTCATCATCATGAATCATGTCGACAAATTACTGGCAAATCCTTTTCAATCCTTGTCATATGAAGATAAATTACAGATAAAATGTATCATCGGCCATTGGACATAAACATTACACAATAAGTTGAAATTGCAATTTCATCAATCAATCAAATGTATTTATAAAGCCCTTTTTACATCCGCTGATATCACAAAGTGCTGTACAGAAACCCAGCCTAAAACACCAAACAGCAAGCAATGCAGATGTAGAAGCACGGTGGCTAGGAAAAACTCCCTGGAAAGGCAGGAACCTAGGAAGAAATCTAGAGAGGAACCAGGCTCTGAGGGGTGGCCAGTCCTCTTCTGGCTGTGCCGGGTTGAGATTATAACAGTACATGGCCAAGATGTTCATAGATGACCAGCAGGGTCAAATAATAATAATAATAATCACAGTGTTTGTAGATTGAGCAACAGGTTGAAACTGGAGCAGCAGCACGACAAGGTGGACTGGGGAAAGCAAGGAGTCATCAGGCCAGGTAGTCCTGATGCGTGGTCCCAGGGCTCAGGTTCTCCAGGAGGGGAGAGGGAGAGAATTATAGAGAGCATACTTAAATTCACACAGGACACCGGATAAGACAGGAGAAATACTCACCCTAGGGACGGGATGGAAGAGCACCAGTAAGCCAGTGACTCATCCCCCATAATAGGGTTAGAGGCAGAGAATCCCGGTGGAGAGAGGGGAACCGGCCAGGCAGAGACCGCAAGGGCAACTCGTTGTTGCTCCAGTGCCTTTCCGTTCACCTTCACACCCCTGGGCCAGACTACACTCAATCATATGACCTACTGAAGAGATCAGTTTTCAATAAAAGACTTAAAGGTTGAGACTGAGTCTGCATCTCTCACATGGATAGGCAGACCATTCCATAAAAATGGAGCTCAATAGGAGATAGACTTGCCCCCAGCTGTTTGCTTAGAAATTCTAGGGACAATAAGGAGGCCTATGTCTTGTGACCGTAGCGTATGTGTAGGTATGTATAGCAGGACCAAATTGGAGAGATAGTTAGGAGCAAGTCCATGTAATTCTTTGTAAGTAAGCAGTAAACCTTGAAATCAGCCCTAGGCTTAACAGGAAGCCAGTGTAGAGCGGCTAGGACTGGAGTAATATAATCAAATTTTTTGGTTCTAGTCAAGATTCTAGCAGCCGTGTTTAGCACTAACTGAAGTTTATTTAGTGCTTTGTCCAGGTAGCTGGAAAGTAGAGCAGTCTAATCTGGAATTGACAAAAGCATGGGTTAACTTTTCTGCATAATTTTTGGACAGAAAGTTTCTGATTTTTGCAATGATACGAAGATGGAAAAAAGCTGTACTTGAAATAGTCTTGATATGTTCGTCAAAATAGAGATCAGGGTCCAGAGTAACGCCAAGGTCCTTCACAGTTTTATTTGAGACGACTTTACAACCATCAAGATGAATTGTTTCTTGGGACCTAGAACTACCATCTCTGTTTTGTCTGAGTTTAAACAAAAAGATTTGCCGCCATCCACTTCCTTATGTCTGAAACACAGGCTTCCAATGAGGACAATTTTGGGGCTGCACCGTGTTTCATCGAAATGGACAGCTGTGTATTGTCTGCACTGCAGTGAAAGTTAACATTGTGTTTCCCGAATGACATCAACAAGAGGTCAAATATATAGCGAAAACAATAGTGGTCCTAAAACGGAACCTTGAGGAACACCGAAATGTACAGTTGATTTGTCAGAGGACAAACCATCCACAGAGACAAACTGATATCTTTCCGATAGACCAATTTAGGTTTCCGATCTCTCCAAAAGAATGTGGTGATCGATGGTGTCAAAAGCAGCACTAAGGTCTAGGAGCACGAGGACAGATGCAGAGCCTTGGTCTGACGCCATTAAAAAGTAATTTACCACCTTCACGAGTGCAGTCTCAGTGCTATGATGGGGTCTAAAACCAGACAGAAGCATTTCATATACGTTGTTTGTCTTCAGGAAGACAGTGAGTTGCTGCGCAACTGCTTTTTCCCAAATTTTGGAGAGGAATGGGAGATTCGATATAGGCCGATAGTTTTTTATTTTCTGGGTCAAGGTTTGGCTATTTCAAGAGAGCCTTTATTACTGCCATTTTTAGTGAGTTTGATACACACCTGGTGGATAGGGAGACGTTTATTATGTTCAACATAGGAGGGCCAAGTTGGAATAGGGTCCAGTACGCAGCTTGAAGGTTTAGAGGCCATTACTATTTTCATGAATGTGTCAAGAGATATAGGATTTAAAAAACTTGAGTGTCTCCCTTGATCCTAGGTCCTGGTAGTGTTGTGCAGACTCGGGACAACTGAGCTTTGGAGAAATACGCATATTTAAAGAGGAGTCCGTAATTTGCTTTCTAATGATCACGATCTTTTCGTCAAAGAAGTTCATGAATTTATCATTGCTGAAGTAAAAGCCATCCTCTCTTGGGGAATGCTTGTTAGTTAGCTTTGCGACAGTATCAAAAATAAAATGTAGGATTGTTCTTATTCTGGAAAAATAGTTTGGAATTATTGGAAAAATAGGATGATCAAGAAGTGTGAGGGCTCTTCGATGTTGCACTGTACAGTCTTTCCAAGCTAGTCGGAAGACTTCCAGTTTGGTGGAGCGCCATTTCCGTTTAAATTTTTTGGAAGCTTGCTTCAAGGCTCCAGTATTTTCTGTATGCCAGGGAGCTAGTTTCTTATGACAAATGTTTTTTTGTTTTTAGTGGTGCAACTGCATCTAGTGTATTACGCAAGGTTAAATTTAGTTCCTCGGGATCAGGCCTACCACTGTTGTGTGTTTGTGTCAATTTGTGTCATCTGCAAATTTAATGATGGTGTTGGAGTCATGCCTGGCCATGCAGTCATGAGTGAACAGGGAGTTCAGGAGGGGGCTGAGCACGCACCCCTGAGGGGCCCCCTGTGTTGAGGATCAGCGTGGTGGATGTGTTGTTACCTACCATTACCACCTGGGGGCGGCCCGTCAGGATGTCCAGGATCCAGTTGCAGAGGGGGGTGTTTAGTCCCAGGGTCCTTAGCTTATTGATGAGCTTTGAGGGCACTTTGGTGTTGAACGCTCTGCTGTAGTCAATGAATAGCATTTTCACATAGGTGTTCCTTTTGTCCAGGTAGGAAAGGGCAGTGTGGAGTGCAATAGAGACTGCATCATCTGTGGATCTGTTGGGGCGGTATGCAAATTGGAGTGGGTCTCGGGTTTCTGGGATGATGATGTTGATGTGAGCCATGACCAGCATTTCAAAGCACTTCATGGCTACAGACGTGAGTGCTACAGGTCGGTAGTCATTTAGGCAGGTTAGCTTAGTGTTCTTGGGAACAGGCACTCACAGACAGGCAGAGGTTGAAAATGTCAGTGGAGACACTTTCTAGTGGGTCAGTGCATGCTCACAGTACACATCCTGGTAATCCGTTTGGCCCTGCGGCCTTGTGAATGTTGACCTATCTAAAGGTCTTACTCACATCGGTTGCATAGAGCGTGATCACACAGTCTTCCGGTATAGCTGGTGCTCTCATGCATGTTTCAGTGTTATTTGCCTCAAAGCGAGCATAGAAGTAGTTTAGCTCGTCTGGTAGGCTCGTGTCACAGGGCAGCTCTCGGCTGTGCTTGCCTTTGTAGTCTGTAATGGTTTGCAGGCCCTGCCACATCCAACAAGCGTCAGAGCCGGTGTAGTGCGACTCGATCTACACCCTGTATTGACGCTTTACCTGTTTGATGGTTCGTCGGAGGGCATAGCAGGATTTCTTATAAGCTTCCGGGTTATATTCCCGCTCCTTGAAAGTGACAGCTCTAGCCTTTATCTCAGTGCGGATGCTTCCTGTAATCCATGGCTTCTGGTTGGGGTATGTACGTACGGTCATTGTGGGGACGACATCATGGATGCACTTATTGATGAAGCCAATGACAGATGTGGTGTACTCCTCAATGTCATCGGAGGAATCCCGGAACATATTCCAGTCTGTGCTAGCAAAACTGTAGCTTAGCATCTGCTTCATCTCACCACTTTTTAATTGATCTAGTCAATGGTGCTTCTTGCTTAAATTTTTGCTTGTAAGCAGGAATCAGGAGGATGGGGAAATGATCAGATTTGCCAAATGGTGAGGGAGAGCTTTGTATGCATCTCTGTGTGTGAAGTATAGGTGGTCTTGAGTTATTTTCCCTCTGGTTGCACATTTAACATGCTGATAGAAACTTGGTAAAACCAATTTAAGTTTCTCTGCATTAAAGTCCCCGGCTACTAGGAGCGCCGCCTCTGGGTGAGCGTTTTCTTGTTTTCTTATGGCAGAATACAGCTCATTCAATGCTATCTTCCCAGTAACCGTCCATTTTATTGTCCAACGATTGCATGTTTGCTGGCAGAATTGAGAGAAGTGGGGGTTCATTCGATAGCCTCCGACTTCTCAGAAAGCAGCCTGCTCTCCAGCCTCTCTTTCTCCGCCTCCTCTTCATGCAGATCACTGGGGTCGGGGCCTGTTCCCAAGGGAGCCGTATATCCTCCGCCTCGGGCTCGTCAGAGTCGTGAAAGAAGAAAAATAATTCTGCTAGTCCATGGTGAGTAATCGCAGTCCTGATGTCTAGAAGTTGTTTTCGATCATTAGAGATGGTAACGGCAACATTATGTACAAAAATAGTAAAAAACATGTTACAAACAACGCAGATAAACTAACAAAAAAACACAATCGGTTAGGGCGCGTAAAACGTCTACCTTCTGCTCTGGCGCCATCTATTTTATTGTTTTGGCATTAAGACGTGAAACATATGAGTTTCTAATCAATGTAAAAAGAAGAATAATTGCGTTAATAAAGCTGCATACAAACATGGTCTCTTTTTTGCTTTCTTGAGTAAGGAAGCTCCAAAATGCAGGTGTTTCAGCCTTGCTCAGCCAAAGCTTTCTGTGGTGGTGGGGCATCCAGCAGAAAATATGAGGGGTTGGTAATGTTCTCTAGTTCGCCCCTGTGATTGGCTCAGTGTTGTGTCACTCATGGGGAACTACGTAACCGAAAAATCTACATGGAGAGCTTGAAAATTCAAGCCCCTTGGGTGCTGCCATAGAGTCACTGTACATTAGAAGTGCACAACCAAGAAGGCTCAAGGTCATTGGCCAAAGATAAAATTACATCAAATCAAGTCATATCTACCATAGCTTTGATTGGACTGATGATGTCAACATCATACTTTCAAAATCTTAATTTGCAAGCTAGACAAGCAGTCATCATCATGAATCATGTCGACAAATTACTGGCAAATCCTTTTCAATCCTTGTCATATGAAGATAAATTACAGATAAAATGTATCATCGGCCATTGGACATAAACATTACACAATAAGTTGAAATTGCAATTTCATCAATCAATCAAATGTATTTATAAAGCCCTTTTTACATCCGCTGATATCACAAAGTGCTGTACAGAAACCCAGCCTAAAACACCAAACAGCAAGCAATGCAGATGTAGAAGCACGGTGGCTAGGAAAAACTCCCTGGAAAGGCAGGAACCTAGGAAGAAATCTAGAGAGGAACCAGGCTCTGAGGGGTGGCCAGTCCTCTTCTGGCTGTGCCGGGTTGAGATTATAACAGTACATGGCCAAGATGTTCATAGATGACCAGCAGGGTCAAATAATAATAATAATAATCACAGTGTTTGTAGATTGAGCAACAGGTTGAAACTGGAGCAGCAGCACGACAAGGTGGACTGGGGAAAGCAAGGAGTCATCAGGCCAGGTAGTCCTGATGCGTGGTCCCAGGGCTCAGGTTCTCCAGGAGGGGAGAGGGAGAGAATTATAGAGAGCATACTTAAATTCACACAGGACACCGGATAAGACAGGAGAAATACTCACCCTAGGGACGGGATGGAAGAGCACCAGTAAGCCAGTGACTCATCCCCCATAATAGGGTTAGAGGCAGAGAATCCCGGTGGAGAGAGGGGAACCGGCCAGGCAGAGACCGCAAGGGCAACTCGTTGTTGCTCCAGTGCCTTTCCGTTCACCTTCACACCCCTGGGCCAGACTACACTCAATCATATGACCTACTGAAGAGATCAGTTTTCAATAAAAGACTTAAAGGTTGAGACTGAGTCTGCATCTCTCACATGGATAGGCAGACCATTCCATAAAAATGGAGCTCAATAGGAGATAGACTTGCCCCCAGCTGTTTGCTTAGAAATTCTAGGGACAATAAGGAGGCCTATGTCTTGTGACCGTAGCGTATGTGTAGGTATGTATAGCAGGACCAAATTGGAGAGATAGTTAGGAGCAAGTCCATGTAATTCTTTGTAAGTAAGCAGTAAACCTTGAAATCAGCCCTAGGCTTAACAGGAAGCCAGTGTAGAGCGGCTAGGACTGGAGTAATATAATCAAATTTTTTGGTTCTAGTCAAGATTCTAGCAGCCGTGTTTAGCACTAACTGAAGTTTATTTAGTGCTTTGTCCAGGTAGCTGGAAAGTAGAGCAGTCTAATCTGGAATTGACAAAAGCATGGGTTAACTTTTCTGCATAATTTTTGGACAGAAAGTTTCTGATTTTTGCAATGATACGAAGATGGAAAAAAGCTGTACTTGAAATAGTCTTGATATGTTCGTCAAAATAGAGATCAGGGTCCAGAGTAACGCCAAGGTCCTTCACAGTTTTATTTGAGACGACTTTACAACCATCAAGATGAATTGTTTCTTGGGACCTAGAACTACCATCTCTGTTTTGTCTGAGTTTAAACAAAAAGATTTGCCGCCATCCACTTCCTTATGTCTGAAACACAGGCTTCCAATGAGGACAATTTTGGGGCTGCACCGTGTTTCATCGAAATGGACAGCTGTGTATTGTCTGCACTGCAGTGAAAGTTAACATTGTGTTTCCCGAATGACATCAACAAGAGGTCAAATATATAGCGAAAACAATAGTGGTCCTAAAACGGAACCTTGAGGAACACCGAAATGTACAGTTGATTTGTCAGAGGACAAACCATCCACAGAGACAAACTGATATCTTTCCGATAGACCAATTTAGGTTTCCGATCTCTCCAAAAGAATGTGGTGATCGATGGTGTCAAAAGCAGCACTAAGGTCTAGGAGCACGAGGACAGATGCAGAGCCTTGGTCTGACGCCATTAAAAAGTAATTTACCACCTTCACGAGTGCAGTCTCAGTGCTATGATGGGGTCTAAAACCAGACAGAAGCATTTCATATACGTTGTTTGTCTTCAGGAAGACAGTGAGTTGCTGCGCAACTGCTTTTTCCCAAATTTTGGAGAGGAATGGGAGATTCGATATAGGCCGATAGTTTTTTATTTTCTGGGTCAAGGTTTGGCTATTTCAAGAGAGCCTTTATTACTGCCATTTTTAGTGAGTTTGATACACACCTGGTGGATAGGGAGACGTTTATTATGTTCAACATAGGAGGGCCAAGTTGGAATAGGGTCCAGTACGCAGCTTGAAGGTTTAGAGGCCATTACTATTTTCATGAATGTGTCAAGAGATATAGGATTTAAAAAACTTGAGTGTCTCCCTTGATCCTAGGTCCTGGTAGTGTTGTGCAGACTCGGGACAACTGAGCTTTGGAGAAATACGCATATTTAAAGAGGAGTCCGTAATTTGCTTTCTAATGATCACGATCTTTTCGTCAAAGAAGTTCATGAATTTATCATTGCTGAAGTAAAAGCCATCCTCTCTTGGGGAATGCTTGTTAGTTAGCTTTGCGACAGTATCAAAAATAAAATGTAGGATTGTTCTTATTCTGGAAAAATAGTTTGGAATTATTGGAAAAATAGGATGATCAAGAAGTGTGAGGGCTCTTCGATGTTGCACTGTACAGTCTTTCCAAGCTAGTCGGAAGACTTCCAGTTTGGTGGAGCGCCATTTCCGTTTAAATTTTTTGGAAGCTTGCTTCAAGGCTCCAGTATTTTCTGTATGCCAGGGAGCTAGTTTCTTATGACAAATGTTTTTTTGTTTTTAGTGGTGCAACTGCATCTAGTGTATTACGCAAGGTTAAATTTAGTTCCTCGGGTGGTTAACCACTTTTTGTACTCCGACATCCTTGGGTAGGTGGAGAAAGTCTGGAAAGGCATCTAGGAATCTTTGGGTTGTCTGAGAATTTATAGCACAGCTTTTGATGATCCTTGGTTGTGGTCTGAGCAGATTATTTGTTGCGATTGCAAACGTAATAAATTGGTGGTCCGATAGTCCAGGATTATGAGGAAAAACATTAAGATCCACAATATTTATTCCATGGGACAAAACTAGGTCCTGAGTATGACTCTGGCAGTGTGTAGGTCCGGAGACATGTTGGACAAAACCCACTGACTCGATGATGGCTCTGAAATACTTTTTGAGTGGGTCTGTGGACTTTTCCATGTCAACGTTAAAGTCACCAAAAATGTGAATATTATCTGCCATGACTACAAGGTCCGATAGGAATTGAGGGAACTCAGTGAGAAACGCTATACGGCCCAGGAGGCCTGTAAACAGTAGCTACAAAAAGTGATTGAGTAGGCTGCATAGATTTCATGAGTAGAAACTCAAAAGACAAAAACACAGTCATTTTTTCTTTAGTAAATTGAAATGTGCGATTGTAAATGTTAGCAACACAACGCGGTTGGATTAAGAAGAAGTTAGCTTTTAAATTATGTATGTTCATGAATGTTTAATATTACAATTTTGTCAGTTGAATTTGGCACGCTCCAGCTTCACCGGATGTTGACGATCTTGACTCGATAGCGGGATCCTTGCTCTAAGAGGTTAAAGGTCTCTTTTCCAAGTATAAAAGGATAAACATTCAACATCATGGGCCGGAAAAGGTTGAATACATTGCCCACATTGTCAATCAGTACCAAAAAAAATCTGCAGCATTGACGGTCCCCAGGAACACAGTGGTCTCCATCATTCAAAAATGGAAGAAGTTTGGAACCACCAAGACTCTTCCTAGAGCTGGCTGCACTCCACCAATTAGGCCTTTATACTTACACAGCCCGCTTGGAGTTTGCCAAAAGGCACCTAAAGACTCGCAGACCATGAGAAACAAGATTCTCTAGTCTGTTGAAACCAAGATTGAACTTTTTGGCCTGAATGCCAAGCGTCACGTCTGGAGGAAACCTGGCATCATCCCTACGGTGAAGCATGATGGAGCAAGAAGCATCATGCTGTAGGGATGTTTTTCAGCAGCAGAGACTGGGAGACTAGTCAGGATCAATGGAAAGATTAATGGAGCAAAGTACAGAGAGATCCTTGATGAAAACCTGTTCCAGAGCGCTCAGGACTAGAGGTCGACCGATTAATCGGAATGTCCGATTAATTAGGGCCGATTTCAAGTTTTCATAACTTATTTAATATATATTTAACTAGGCAAGTCAGTTAAGAACACATTCTTATTTTCAATGACGGACTAGGAACAGTGGGTTAACTGCCTTGTTCACGGGCAGAACGTCAGATTTTCACCTTGTCAGCTCGGGGGATCCAATCTTGCAAACCGTACAGTTAACTAGTCCAACGCAATAACGACCTGTCTCTCTCTCATTGCACTCCACAAGTTACGCGAATGCAGTAAGCCAAGGTAAGTTGCTAGCCAGGAGGAAAGCATGGCCAGCCGTAGAAAAATGTTTATTGACATTTTCGATTATCATGGATTTATCGGTGGTGACCATGTAACCTAGCCTCAGTGCAGTGGGCAGCTGGGAGGAGGTGCGCTTGTTCTCCATGGACTTTACAGTGTAGCCTTTGATTTCCTGACTGACTGCGTGTATTGGTTCCTGACTTCACTGAACAGTTGCATGTCGCGGGGGCTATTTGATGCAATTGCAGTCCGCCACAGGATGCTTTTGTGCTGGTCAAGGGCAGTCATGTCTGGAGTGAACCAAAGGCTATATCTGTTCTAAGTTCTACATTTTTTTGAAAGTGGCATGCTTATTTAAGATGGTGAGGAAATTACTTTTAAAGAATGACCAGGCATCCTCGACTGACGGGATGAGGTCAAAATCCTTTCAGGATACTCATGCCAGGTCGATTAGAAAGGCCTGCTCGCAGAAGTGTTTTAGGGAGCGTTTGACAGTGATGAGGGGTGGTCATTTGACCGTGGACCCATAGCGGATGCAGGCAATGAGGCAGTGATTGCTAAGATCTTGGTTGAAAACAGCAGAGGTGTATTTGCAGGGCAAGTTGGTCAGGATAATACAGTGCCTTGCGAAAGTATTCGGACCCCTTGAACTTTGCAACCTTTTGCCACATTTCAGGCTTCAAACATAAAGATAAAAAACTGTATTTTTTTGTGAAGAATCAACAACAAGTGGGACACAATCATGAAGTGGAACGACATTTATTGGATATTTCAAACTTTTTTAACAAATCAAAAACTGAAAAATTGGGCGTGCAAAATTATTCAGCCCCTTTACTTTCAGTGCAGCAAACTCTCTCCAGAAGTTCAGTGAGGATCTCTGAATGATCCAATGTTGACCTAAATGACTAATGATGATAAATACAATCCGCCTGTGTGTAATCAAGTCTCCGTATAAATGCACCTGCACTGTGAAAGTCTCAGAGGTCCGTTAAAAGCGCAGAGAGCATCATGAAGAACAAGGAACACACCAGGCAGGTCCGAGATACTGTTGTGAAGAAGTTTAAAGCCGGATTTGGATACAAAAAGATTTCCCAAGCTTTAAACATCCAAAGGAGCACTGTGCAAGCGATAATATTGAAATGGAAGGAGTATCAGACCACTGCAAATCTACCAAGACCTGGCCGTCCCTCTAAACTTTCAGCTCATACAAGGAGAAGACTGATCAGAGATGCAGCCAAGAGGCCCATGATCACTCTGGATGAACTGCAGAGATCTACAGCTGAGGTGGGAGACTCTGTCCATAGGACAACAATCAGTCGTATATTGCACAAATCTGGCCTTTATGGAAGAGTGGCAAGAAGAAAGCCATTTCTTAAAGATATCCATAAAAAGTGTTGTTTAAAGTTTGCCACAAGCCACCTGGGAGACACACCAAACATGTGGAAGAAGGTGCTCTGGTCAGATGAAACCAAAATTGAACTTTTTGGCAACAATGCAAAACGTTATGTTTGGCGTAAAAGCAACACAGCTCATCACGCTGAACACACCATCCCCACTGTCAAACATGGTGGTGGCAGCATCATGGTTTGGGCCTGCTTTTCTTCAGCAGGGACAGGGAAGATGGTTAAAATTGATGGGAAGATGGATGGAGCCAAATACAGGACCATTCTGGAAGAAAACCTGATGGAGTCTGCAAAAGACCTGAGACTGGGACGGGGATTTGTCTTCCAACAAGACAATGATCCAAAACATAAAGCAAAATCTACAATGGAATGGTTAAAAAATAAACATATCCAGGTGTTAGAATGGCCAAGTCAAAGTCCAGACCTGAATCCAATTGAGAATCTGTGGAAAGAACTGAAAACTGCTGTTCACAAATGCTCTCCATCCAACCTCACTGAGCTCGAGCTGTTTTGCTAGGAGGAATGTGAAAACATTTCAGTCTCTCGATGTGCAAAACTGATAGAGACATACCCCAAGCGACTTACAGCTGTAATCGCAGCAAAAGGTGGCGCTACAAAGTATTAACTTAAGGGGGCTGAATAATTTTGCACGCCCAATTTTTCAGTTTTTGATTTGTTAAAAAAGTTTGAAATATCCAATAAATGTCGTTCCACTTCATGATTGTGTCCCACTTGTTGTTGATTCTTCACAAAAAAATACAGTTTTATATCTTTATGTTTGAAGCCTGAAATGTGGCAAAAGGTCGCAAAGTTCAAGGGGGCCGAATACTTTCGCAAGGCACTGTATCTATGACGGGTGCCAATGTTTACAGATTTAGGGTTGTACCTGGTGGGTTCCTTTATGATTTGTGTGAGATTGAGGGCATCTAGCTTAGATTGTAGGACTGCTGGGGTGTTAAGCATATCCCAGTTTAGGTCACCTAACAGAACGAACTCTGAAGATAGATGAGGGGCAATCAATTCACATATGGTGTCCAGGGCACAGCTGGGAGCTGAGGGGGGTCTATAACAGGCGGCAACAGTGAGAGACTTATTTCTGGAGAGATTCATTTTTAAAATTAGAAGCTCAAAATGTTTGGGCATAGACCTGGAAAGTATGACAGAACTTTGCAAGCTATCTCTGCAGTAGATTGCAACTCCTTCCCCTTTGGCAGTTCTATCTTGACGGAAAATGTTGTAGTTGGGTATGGAAATCTCCACATTTTTGGTGGCCTTCCTAATCAGGATTCAGACACGGCAAGGACATCAGGGTTGGCTGAGTGTGCTAAAGCAGTGAGTAAAACAGGAGGAGGCTTCTGATGTTAACATGCATGTATCCAAGGCTTTATCGATTACAGAAGTGAACAAATGAGAGTGCCTGGGGACAAGCAGGGCCTGTGTTAACCTCTACATCACCTGAGGAACAGAGGAGGAGTAGGATGAGGGTACGGCTTAAGGCTATCAAAACTGGTCGTCTAGTGCGTTGGGGACAGAGAATAAAAGGAGCAGATTTCTGGGCATGGTAGAATAGATTCAGGGCATAATATGCAGACAGGGGTATGGTATGGTGCAGGTACAGTGGAGGTAAGCCCAGGCACTGAGTGATGATAAGAAGAGAGGTTGCATCTCTGGACGTGCTGGTTATACTGGGTGAGGTCATGTGATGGGGGTGGGACAAAGGAGAAATCTGAGGCATGTAGAGTGGGACTAGGGGCTCCACTGTAAACTAAAACAATGATAACTATCCTAAACAACAGTATACAAGGCATATTGACATTTGAGAGACATAAAGCGAGGCATAGAGCAATCACAGGTGTTGATTGGGAGAGCTAGCTAAGACAACAACAGCTAATCAGCTAAGACAACAACAACAGGAAAAATGACGATGAATGGGCAGATAGGTCCTGTGTGTAGTTAACCGACCCCGAGTTTTGGGTCTAGGGCCGACAGATAGTTATTTTTTATTTTTTATGGAGTACCGTGATAAATGAACAGTCCAGCAGGCATCAGCTATGTAGCCAAGTGATCATAGGGTCCAGTGAACAGCAATAGATGGAACAGGGAAGCCGCGGGGTATTCATTACTACACTAGCATGTGGGAGACACAGCGTTTAAAGTTAGCAGGCCGGGGTCAGTAGAAGTGTCTGCTCCGACGTCCGGCCATGGCCGGTTGAGGCCACAGCGGATGGAATTACGCCTGCGGACCAGTCGTGGTGGTACGGCGGGGGCGCCGTGTCGACAAAGGGTCCGGGCCATATGGCGAGAGAGGTATTGTAGTTGTAGTAATTTAGTTTGCTAGCCGGGAGATGCGCCTGGCTCGCGGCTAACTGGTGCTAGCTTCAGGGCAGGGGCGTTAGCCACTATAGCCACTCAGTAGCAGCTAGTTAGCAGCGATGATCCGCTTCAAAGGTCCAGAGCTTACGGCAAGTATCCGGTGGAGTAGTGGATTCTAGCCATGTCTGGGAGGCATCGGCTGGGTAACCGGGTGATCACAGAGTAGTCCGGGAGGTGGACCTGGCTCAGGGCTAGCTTCGGGGCTGGGTCACTCGGTGGCAGCTAGCTAGCTGTGATGATCACAAGTAATGGTCCAGGGTTTACTGCAGGAATCAGGCGTTGTAGTTGAGAAAAACAGTCAGAGGCTGGTAGGTATTATCCAGGCTAATAAAAACAGTTGGTGCCTGTGCAGAAAGTAAAGGCCGCTAGCAGTGGCTAACAATGACTAAATAGCTAGTAGCTAATTAGCTGGTTAGCTTCTGATGACTAGCTTCTTATGTTGGTTCTGGCTATAAGGTCTAAAAAAAAAATTGCGGATCCGTGTCACATTGAGTGAGCAGGGTTACCGGAAGGTATATTTAATTTAAAAATAGAAAAGAGACTTAAAATAAATTGAAATATATACAAAAAATACAAAAAATACAAAAAGTAGAGGAGAGGACGACAAACCACGTCTGCACTGCTATGCCATCTTGGAGTGCTGTGCTAGTTGAATGTCCTTCAATATATGCGCGCTGAATGTCTGTCAATTTGATTACTGTAAAATAGCATTGTATCTGGTCAACAACAAAAAAAATCCAAAAAGTTTACTAACTTGGCAACATGCTGATTGTTCGGCTATTTGAGCCAGTAAATGGGGCTTTACTATTCTTAAGTAGCGGAATGACTTTTGCATCCTCCAGGCCTGAGGGCACACACTTTCTAGTAGGCTTAAATTGAAGATATGACACTTTGTGACAACTGCTGCTCTATAGATACATTTGATTGTTCATGTTTCTCATCTCATCTGCACGTTTCGGTTGTCTTTAATCTGGTTTCCGCCACTCTGTCAATCTACTTAGTTTGTCGATATCTTTCTGGGCCAAGTCAAACAGAGACGTTTTTTAACATGACTTTTAGACTCTTTAGTCAAACTCCCCACTAAAACAAACAGTCAGCTACAGTACCTGGAAGGCTGAGAGGCTGTGAAATACAGAGCGAGGTCTTCAGGTCTTACACAGCAGGTTCATTCACCATAGTCTCTCCTGTCCAATCACAGTCATGGACTGGGTCTATTCAACACTCTGGTAAGTCTACTGTTGTTGTTTCTATTTGTTTCTATTGCTGTTTCTGGCTAATTTTCCATGTCTCCCCTGCTTGGATTCAAGATGTCATAATATTACTAAACAGACGTTCAGTTACAGTGATTTACACCCATATTAAGTATGAATTATGAGATCATGACTAATCACTTTTTGTATGGTATGTCTCAACATGATTATTTTATGATCCAACACACTTAGTCTCAAATCTCCCCTTCCCATATACTGACTGTGTGTCCAGGCTGCTGGGTGTGTCTGTGTGTGAGTTTTGGGTTCCAGTCTCTTCTGCAGTGATTGGCTGTGGGGAACCTGAACCGTTGCCGAATGGAAGGGTGACGTTCATATCTGGCTCTCAGAACCAGCACCTCTCAGTCATTCAGTACCAATGCAATGAGCAGTTCTACAGTCTTCCTGAAGGACATAATGGTGATACTAAAATCATCCTTATATTCTTCACTAGAGTGACATCTGTTTTTAACCTACAAAACCTTTTGTAAATTAAACAACTACAACTATTCACTGCCTAATGCATGTATTGTGTAATGACATCTCTGTCACGCATGTTTACCAGGAAACTTCACATGTTCATCAGACGGAAAGTGGAAAGACCACCTGAACAGCTCACTGATTCCTCAATGTATCCCAGGTAACTCACAGTTTCACCCTTGAGTGTGTGTTTGTGTGTGTGTACTGTGTATTGTATGTTTTCTCTCCCTGTGTGTATCTACAGTCAGTCTGTCTCTGGATGACCAGTAGGGGTCTCTGTCTGTCCATAGTGTGTGGTTGTCCTACAGTGAAACTTTCAGGATTTGGAAGGATTTTGGGGGGAGAGCCAGCTCCAGCTGGATCCTTCCCCTGGCAGGTGTTGTTGACAGGTAATGGTAGAGGAGGAGGGATAGTTATCGGGGACCGCTGGATCATGACTGCAGCACATGTCCTAGATCGATATCACTGGGAGTTTCCTAAGGTGAGTTGTGTGTGTTAATGAATAGAAACATGGGTTACCTTTCTGACTTGACTCATCTGTGCTAGATATGTGATATGATACAATGGAAAAATGGACTGTCTGACTGCTGATTAAGTGTACATCTTAAGTGTGACTAATTTACCCTGTCCAAAGGTATATGTTGGACACAACAATGTGGATGAGCTCATCCAGTCTCCACCTCTTGAGGTCGCCTCTCTCCATATTCACCCTGAATACAACAATATAGGTGATGTAAACTACGACCATGACATCGCCCTGATCCATCTCAAACATCCAATCACATTCAATGCTCATATCATGCCACTGTGTCTGCCAGCAAAGGACGCTAAATATCCGACTGGGCGGAATGGGTAAGTTTTATGTCTAAAACAGTCAGCTGCAAATATCTGCATGTAATCTTTCACTCAATTTGTGCATATTTGCAGATTTTTGTATTGATTGTTAAAATTGTTGAGTCGCACAACAGCTTATGTCTATTCCATTCTTCTCTCTTTCTCTCTGCTTCAGCTTAATTTCAGGATTTGGCAACAAAGAGCGTGATATGGCTACCAATAACCTCATGTATGTTCCTCTACCTGTGGTGAACCAGACAATCTGTAGGAAATCTATTGAGAAGGTGAAAAATGAAAGAAATCTCAGTCTAACAGACAACATGCTCTGTGCTGGGAATTCTGAGGGAGGCAAGGACTCCTGTACGGGAGACAGTGGAGGAGCGTACATCCTGAAGGAGGGTGATTATTTCTGGGCAGCAGGGATCGTCAGCTGGGGGATTAACTGTGGAGAGCCTGGACAATATGGGGTCTACACCCGTGTGGCTAACTACGTAGACTGGATCAAGAAGACCATAGAGGAGGAAGAGCAAAAAACAAGTGAGAAACATTCTAAAATATAACTATTATGGATGTGTTTGTGTGTTTTGTTGTTTTGTGCATGTGCTTTGGCTGTATGCTTTTCTACAGTAATAATGGACCCAATGTGGAATCTGAACCATTGCTGAGAGAAGAAATTACATTTTGTTATTTTCCTGATCCACCAGTCTGTGGAAGACCTATGGTGTCCATAGAAATACACCAAAGGATTCTGGGAGGAGAGGTAGCTCCAAAAGGAACATTTCCCTGGCAGATGCTTCTCAGTGTGGAAGGAGGCCGATCAGGAGGGATGGTCATCGGGGACAGGTGGATCCTGACTGCTGCTCATGGCCTGGTGCATCAACATAACAACCAAGTCATCAAGAAGAGTGAAGTTATGGTAGTGCAATAATGATTATGGCAGTGATTAGATAATGACCTGGGGCTGGAGTTTTATCTGATTAACTCTGGTCGAGAATTATAGGCTTATCATAGAAAAACTCCTGGCCCTACATCTGAGATGATGACAAAGATTGAGGAAGGAGTGGAGAGACAATAAACATGCTTATGGGTGCTCATAGTTGAATAAACTACTATTTCCACCCAGTAGTTAAATGCAGTAACTGACTGAAATTTTTATTCACTTCATAACAGGCATACGTTGGCGACAACAATGTGGAAAACCTCCTTCAGTCTCCACCTCTTGAAGTGGCCTCTCTCCATCCTCACCCTGGGTACAGTAACACAGACGGTTTATCCTTCAACCACGACATTGCCTTGATCAAGCTTCAACACCCACTCACATTCAGTAGTTCCATCATGCAAGTGTGTCTGCCTGCAAAGGGCGCTGAATACTCCACTGGAAGAGTTGGGTAAGAGTTTGCTCTCCTGTGCAGTAAATGTTTGATATTTGACAGTATAGTTATTGGGCATTCTCTATTTCTGTTTCCATTGTATTTTTTTTCTTCCTAAAACTACCTCAATGCAATGGAAACAGAAGCTATGATACTGCATTTGTCATTTATCTTTCTCTAGTCCTGTTTATACTTGGTTCTAACTTGCATCCTTTGTCCTGATCTTATCCACATTCTGATTGTCCCCAAATTATTACACAGGTGTAGACAATCAAAAGACACATTGTGATCTGATTGTGATCAGATCATCCTGCCCACCTCCGGAGGTAGTCAGACATACATTGTGTTTGGAAATCTTACATTTGTAGACAGATCTGGACAGAGAAATCATTTAAATCATCATCATTATTCCGCCTTCTAAAATCATTGACAGAATTTGACCGATTACGTCGTCACAATGTGTCTTAGAATAAATTAATATTATTTTGTAGGAAAAGCTGTTTAACCTTTCTGATCTCCCCATCCCGGATCCGGGATCGTGAATACAGACTCAAGCTCATTACCATAACGCAACGTTAACGATTCATGAAAATTGCAAATTAAATGAAATAAATATGCTAGCTCTCAAGCTTAGCCTTTTGTTAACAACACTGTCATCTCAGATTTTCAAAATATGCTTCTCAACCATAGGAAAACAATCATTTGTGTAAAAGTAGCTACCTAGCGTAGCATTTAGCGTTAGCATTAGCGTTAGCATCCAGCACGCAACATTTCAACAAAAACATAAAAGCCTTCAAATAAAATCATTTACCTTTGAAGAACTTCAGATGTTTTCAATGAGGAGACTCTCAGTTAGATAGCAGATGCTCAGTTTTTCCCAAAATATTCTTTGTGTATTAGAAATAGCTCCGTTTTGTACATCACATTTGGCTACCAAAAAAAAACGAAAATTCAGTCCTCAAAACGCGAACTTTTTTCCAAATTAACTCCATAATATCGACTGAAAACATGGCAAACGTTGTTTAGAATCAATCCTCAAGGTGTTTTTCACATATCTCTTCGATGATATATCGTTCGTGGAAGCATGGTTTCCCCTCTCAATCAAATGGAAAAATACTTGCACATGGCTTTGCGCACCAGTTTCGACGCAGGACACCAGGCGGACACTTGGAAAATGTAGTCTCTTATGGTCAATCTTCCAATGATATGCCTACAAATACGTCACAATGCTGCCGACATCTTGGGGAAACGGCAGAATGTCTAAGCTTATTCCTGTCGCATTCACAGCCATATAAGGAGACATTAGAAAACAGAGCTTCAGAAATTCTGCTCATTTCCTGTTTGACGTATCATCTTGGTTTCGCCTGTAGAATGAGTTCTGGGGCACTTACAGACAAAATCTTTGCAGATTCTGAAACTTCAGAGTGTTTTCTTTCCAAAACTGCATAGTCGAGCATCTTTTCGTGACATAATATCGCGCTTAAAACGGGAAAGTTTTTTATCCAAACATGAAATAGCGCCCCTAGAGATGCAACTGGTTAATAATTTGAACAAATGAAGGGACCAGGAAATGTGGTCACAATGCAGACACAGTCGATGGATAACAGACACATTTTAATAGCATGTGTAGCACAGGAGTTTGACGACACCTTAATTGCCCTCAAAGCTCATCACTAAGCTAAGGACCCTGGGACTAAACACCTCCTTCTGCAACTGGATCCAGGACTTTCTGATGGACCGCCCCCAGGTGGTAAGTGTACGTAACAACAAATCCGCAACTGATCCTCAACACAGGGGCCCCTCAGGGATGCGTGCTCAGTCCCCTCCTGTGCTCCTGTGCTCCCAGGTCACTCATGACTGCATGGCCAGGCACGACTCCAACACCATCATGAATTTTGCCGATGACACAGCAGGCCTGATCACCGAGAACAACGAGACAGCCTATAGGGAGTAGGTCAGAGACCTGGCCATGTGGTGCCAGGACAACAACCTCTCCCTCAACGTGATCAAGACAAACAAGATGATTGTGGACTATAGGAAAATAATTGCCAAGCACGCCCCCATTCTCATCGACAGGGCTATAGTAGAGCAGGTTGAGAGCTTCAAGCTCCTTGGTGCCCATATCCCCAACAAATGAACATGATCCATGCATAGCAAGACAGTCGTGAAGGGGGCACGACAAAACCTATTCCCCCTCAGGAGACTGAAAAGATTTGGCATGGGTCCTCAGATCATCAAAAGGTTTTACAGCTGCACCATCGAGAGCATCCTGATGGGTTGCATCACTGCCTGGTATGGCAGCTGCTCAGCCTCCGACCGCAACCCACTATAGAGGGTAGTGGGTACAGCCCAGTACATCACTGGGGCCAAGCTTCCTGCCATTCAGGACCTCTGTACCAGGCGGTGTCAGATGAAGGCCCTAAAAATTGACAAAGACTCCAGCCACCCTAGTCATAGACTGTAATCTCTGCTACCGAACGGCAAGCAGTACCGGGCCGCCAAGTCTAGGTCCAAGAGGCTTCTAAACAGCTTCTATCCCCAAGCCACAAGACTCCTGAACATCTAATCAATTGGCTACCCAGACTATTTGCATTGCCCCGCCCCCTCTTTTACACTGCTGCTACTCTGTTATTATCTATGCATAGTCACTTGAATAACTCTACCTACACTACCGTTCAAAAGTTTGGGGTCACTTAGAAATATTCTTCTTTTTGAAAGAAAAGCACATTTTTTGTCCATTAAAATATAATCAAATTGATCAGAATACAGTGTAGACATTGTTAATGTTGTAAATGACTATTGTAACTGAAAAGGGCAGATTTTTTATGGAATATCTACATAGGCGTACAGCTGCCAATTATCAGCAACCATCACTCCTGTGTTCCAATGGCATGTTGTGTTAGCCTTTTGAAATGATAAACTTGGATATGCTAATTGATCATTAGAAAATAATTTTGCAATTATGTTAGCACAGCTGAAAACGGTTGTGCCGATTAAAAAAGCAACAAAACTGGCCTTCATTTGACTAGTTGAGTATCTGGAGCATCAGCATTTGTGGATTTGATTAGATGCTCAAAATGACCAGAAACAAAGAACTTTCTTCTGAAACGCATCAGTCTATTCTTGTTTTGAGAAAGGAAGGCTATTCCATGTGAGAAATTGACAAGAAACTGAGGATCTCGTACAACGCTGTGTACTACTCCCTTCACAGAACAGCGCAAACTGGCACTAACCAGACTAGAAAGAGTAGTGGGAGGCACCGGTGCACAACTGAGCAAGAGGACAAGTACATTAGAGTGTCTAGTTTGAGAAACAGATGTCTCACAAGTCCTCAACTGGCAGCTTCATTAAATAGTACCCGTAAAACACCAGTTTCAAAGTCAACAGTGAAGAGGCGACTCCGGGATGCTGGCCTACTAGGCAGAGTTGCAAAGAAAAAGCCTTATCTCAGACTGGCCAATAAAATGAAAAGATTGAGTTGGGCAAAATAACACAAACACTGGACAGAGGGAACTCTGCCTAGAAGGCCAGTATTCCAGAGTCGCCTCTTCACTGTTGACATTGAGACTGGTGTTTTGCATTGTTGTTTAAGGGCTTGTAAGTAAGCATTTCACTGTAAAGTTTGTGTGCAGGGCATGTGACAAATAAAAATGGATTTGGATTTGATTTGAATTGGTGAGGATGGGCATGTGGTAATGGCTGGAGCCGAATCAGTGGAAAGGTATGAACAACATCAAACACATGGTTTCCATGTCTTTGATGCAATTCCATTCGCTACGTTCCAGCCATTATCATGAGCCGTCCTCCCCTGAGTAGCCCCTGGAAATGTGGGCACAATCTGAATGTAGACAAGATCAGGACAAAGGACCAATGTTAGCACCAGGTATAAACGGGACTTCTCTCTCGGTCTCTCTCTCCCGCCCTCCCTCTCTCAGCTGGGTTTCAGGGTTTGGCCTCAAAGATGATGATGAAAAGCCCAGTAACCTCAGATATGTCCGGATTCCCCTGGTGGACCAGGCGAAGTGCAGAAGCTCTATTGATGAGGTGAGGAAGAAGAAGAGAGAAGCCCCTGATTTGACAGACGGCATGTTCTGTGCCGGGTTACCAGAGGGTGGAAAGGACACCTGTGCAGGGGATGGTGGAGGGCCGTATGTCCTGAAGTATGGGGGTGTTTTCTGGGCAGCAGGGATCGCCAGCTGGGGAATTGACTGTGGAGAACCAGGCCAATATGGGGTCTACACCCGTGTAGCTAACTATGTAGAATGGATCAAGAAGACTATGGAGGAGAATCGAAATTAGGGCTGTATAAATTATGCAAGAAATGTTTGAGTTTGTCGAGGATAGCAGCAAATATACAATATAAACACAATATATGTTTTTTTATTGAATTAAGGGTTTTCTGTAACTGGAGCATATTAAATACATGTTAAGTCTGTTTTTTATTATTACAATTGTTATTATCAACTGTATAGGTCATTTTAATACATTGAGTGTACAAAACATTAGCTCTTTCCATGACATACAGTGCATTCGGAAAGTATTTAGACCCCTTGACTTTTCAAAATGTTATTACGTTACAGCCTTAGTCTAAAATGTATAAAATATAATACAGTTGAAGTCGGAGGTTTACATACAGTACACCTTAGCCAAATACATTTAAACTCAGTTTTTCACAATTCCTGACATTTAATCATAGTAAAAAATCCCTGTTTTAGGTCCGTTAGGATCACCACTTTATTTTAAGAATGTGAAATGTCAGAAAAATAGTAGAGCGAATGATTTATTTCAGCTTTTATTTCTTTCAACACATTCCCAGTGGGCCAGAAGTTTACATACACTCAATTAGTATTTGGTAGCATTGCCTTTAAATTGATTAACTTGGGTTAAACGTTTTGGGTAGCCTTCCACAAGCTTCCCACAATAGGTTGGGTGAATTTTGGCCCATTCCTCCTGACAGAACTAGTGTAACTGAGTCAGGTTTGTAGGCCTCCTTACGCTCACACACTTTTTCAATTCTGCATACACATTCTCAATAGGAGTGAGGTCAGGGCTTTGTGATGGCCACTCCAATAGCTTGACTTTGTTGTCCTTAAGCCATTTTCTACAACTTTGGAAGTATGCTTGGGGTCATTGTCCATTTGGAAGACCCATTTGCGACCAAGCTTTACTTTGACTGATGTCTTGAGATGTTACTTCAATATATCCACATAATTTTCCCACCTCATGATGGCATCTATTTTGTGAAGTACATCAGACCCTCCTGCAGCAAATCACCCCCACAACATGATGCTGCCACCCCCGTGCTACATGGTTGGGATGGTGTTCTTTAGGTTGCAAGCCTCCCCCTTTTTCCTCCAAACATAACAATGGTCATTATGGCCAAACAGTTCTATTTTTGTTTCATCAGACCAGAGGACATTTGTTCATAAAGTACGATCTTTGTCCCCATGTGCAGTTGCAAACCGTAGTCTGGCTTTTTTTTATGGCGGGTTTGGAGCAGTGGCTTCTTCCTTGCTGAGCGGCCTTTCAGGTTATGTTGATATAGGACTCATTTTATTGTGGATATAGATACTTTTGTACCTGTTTCCTCCAGCATCTTCACAAGGTCCTTTGCTGTTGTTCTGGGATTGATTTGCACTTTCCGCACCAAAGTACGTTCATCTCTAGGAGACAGAACGCGTCTCCTTCCTGAGCGGTATGATGGCTGCATGGTCCCATGGTGTTTATACTTGCATACTATTGCTTGTACAGATGAACGTGGTACCTTCAGGCATTTGGAAATTGCTCCCAAGGATGAACCAGACTTGTGGAAGTCTACAATCTTTTTTCTGAGGTCTTGACTGATTTATTTTGATTTTCCCATGATGTCAAGTTTGAAGGTAGGCCTTGAAATACATTCACAGGTACACCTCCAATTGACTAAAATTTTGTTAATTAGCCTATCAGAAGCTTCTAAAGCCATGACATCATTTTCTGGAATTTTCCAAGCTGTTTAAAGGCACAGTCAACTTAGTATATGTAAACTTCTGACCCACTGGAATTGTGATACAGTGAATTAAAAGTGAAATAATCTGTCTGTAAACAATTGTTGGAAAAATTACTTGTGTCATGCACAAAGTAGATTGTCATGCACAAACTATTGTTTGTTAACCTTTCTAGTGCAGGCGTTCCGCTAGCGACCCACCTCGACAACATCCGGTGAAATTGCAGAGCGCGAAATTCAAACTACAGAAATATAAATATTTTTACATTCATGAAAATACATGTGTAATACATCAAAATAAAGCTTAACTTCTTGTTAATCCAGCTGCTGTGTCAGGTTTCAAAAAGGCTTTACGGCGAAAGCAAACCATACCATGCGATCTGAGGACAGCGCCCTGCATACAAAACCATGAAAAACATTTTTCAACCAGGCAGGTGCGACACGAAAGTCAGAAATAGCGATATAATAAATGCCTTACCTTTGAAGATCTTCTTCTGTTGACACTCCAAAAGGTCCCAGTTACATCACAAATGGTTCTTTTGTTCGATAAAGTCCTTCTTTATATCCATAAAAACTCAGTTTGGCTGGCGTGATTCAGTCAATAATCCACCAGTTTCCCTCCTTCAAAATGCATACAAAATGAATCCCAAACGTTAAACTAAACTAAACCAATAAACTTATCCAAACAAGTCAAACAACGTTTATAATCAAACCCTAGGTACCCTAATACGTAAATAAACGATAACATTTAAGACGGAGAATAGTATGTTCATTACCGGAGATAAATACCAAAGAATGCGCTTTCCTCCACGCGCATGGAAACACTACAGCCAAAATGGGAGCCACTTAGAAAAACTACAACTTCTAGCTCATTTTTACAAAAATCAGCCTGAAACTCTTTCTAAAGACGGCTGACATCTAGTGGAAGACATAGGAACTGCAATCTGGGAGGTTTTCACCTTATAATAAAATTGACAGCCATTGAAAACAGTGCTAGGCTGAATTTTGTTTTGGGGGGTGGTTTGTCCTCTGGGTTTCGCCTGCCAAATCAATTCTGTTATACTCACAGACATTATTTTAACAGTTTTAGAAACTTTAGAGTGTTTTCTATAAGAATCTACCAATTATCTGCATATCCTAGCTTCTGGGCCTGAGTAACAGGCAGTTTACTTTGGGCACGCTTTTCATCCGGACGTGAAAATACTGCCCCCTAACTTCTGACCCACTGGAATTGTGATACAGTGAATTAATCTGTCTGTAAATAATTGTTGGAAAAATGACTTGTGTCATGCACAAAGTAGATGTCCTAACCGACTTGACAAATCTATAGTTTGTTCTCAAGAAATTTGTGGAGTGGTTGAAAAGTTTTAATGACACCAACATAAATGTATGTAAACTTTTGACTTCAACTGTATATAACTACTGCTGTATACACCTTTTCTATTAATATACTGTCCACTATGTCTACACACTCCATCATACCAGACTCTGACAATGCTCCTTATAATATTTCTATATTCCTTAATTATCTTTTAGGGGTGAGGGGGATTTGGGTGTATTGTTTTGTATTGTTATGTATTGCTTCCCTGTTGGAGCTAGGAATATAGGCATTTCGCTACACCTGTGATACTATCTACAAAATAGATATACTCAACCAATATCTTATTTTCTTGATTTGTCCATTCATCTAATTGCACTGTTACTATCCTGTAGTTATTTTGGAGTGTACGAACACGCACAGTGAAGTGATTTGTCTTTTGACAATAAGATGAAAACATCATGACAGGTTGTGTTCATGCCAAATTAATAGGTAATAAAAAAAATTGTGTTAAATGACTATTAGGCCCATTAAAAAACGTGTGCAGTTCCTGTGAAAAGAATTGAGACCCCCTGAAGGTATAATTCGCTGTCTGAAAAAGAGGGAAAAGAAAGAGTGTCATGGTAACAGAAGAGGAAAGGGGGGAGCTAAAGAGCTTAGGGCCATATTGACTTCACTTCATGTATCCCTTTCAGAAGACCTTGTCTGATTAACAGAAAATCCTAGATTCCTATTAGCTACAGTAAGAAGACGCAATCCTGTTGTTTTCCTGTCTCTTATTAAGAGGCAGAGTATATGCAGGAGGCAACCACATCCTCCGTTCCCCTCATTTGGAAATTGCCTATTTCATCATCACCACATTGCCTTGATCAAGCTCCAACACCCACTCACATTTAGTAGTTCCATCATGCGAGTGTGTCTGCCTGCAAAGGATGCTGAATAATCCTTTGGACGAGTTAGTTAAGAATAACATAATACAGTATATCGAATTTAGCAGATGCTTTTATCCAAAGCGACTTACAGTCATGTGTGCATACATTTTTACTATGGGTGGCCCAAGCTGGAATCGAACCCACTATCCTTGGCATTGTAAGCACCATGCTCTACCAACTGAGCCCCATAGTGTCCTGGGAGAAGGATCTTCAGACAATATTTGACAGAATGTGTCTGTATATCTTGTTATGGAAGGACTTTTGGAACTCAGTTATTCTAGTGGCAGTTATTCAGATGAGCTCAGGTATGTTCGACTCTCCCTAGTGGACCAGGAGAAGCAACACCGTTGAGGAAGCGAAAGCAAAAGGGAACATCAGACCATTACTCCACATGTAGACCACAAATGCTCATATCTTATAGTAGAACTCAGACAAAGAGAAGATCTAACTCTTCAGCACAGGTGAATTGCTTTAGACAAAAACTTCCTAAGCGGTCGCTTAGGGCCCCTGGCCGCTAGCCCCTGGCCGCTAGCCCCTGGCCCAAAGGAACTCAGTTGGGGTCTCAAGTTACTGTTGAGAGTTAGAATAGTAGAATACACAAGGTGCTAGTTCAGATTTGGTTGTGCATCAGCAGTTTTCCTCTAGTTGTGTCAGTCACAGACACTCACTCAATAAGCCATGACAAATTTCAAAGGTAAATTAGTCTAGCCCATTATCTAAACTTGTAGTTATCATGGCCAAATACCAACCGGGCACACGGTTGTTAGTCACTCTCACATCATTAACATTTATTTTACCTTTATTTAACTAGGCAAGTCAGTTAAGAACAAATTCTTATTTTCAATGACGGCCTAGGAACAGTGGGTTAACTGCCTTGTTCAGGGGCAGAACGACAGATTCTTATTTACAATGACGGCCTAGGAACAGTGGGTTAACTGGTCTAGGAACAGTGGGTTAACTGGTCTAGGAACAGTGGGTTAACTGCCTTGTTCAGGGGCAGAACGACAGATACCTTGTACCTTGTTCAAGCATGTCAGCTTGAACTTGCAACCTTTCAGTTACTAGTCCAACGCTCTAACCACTAGGCTACCCTGCCGCCCCAACATTGCATAAGTCATGGCAAAATGTGTAGAATTGCAGGAAATGAACTTGCAGAAAATTAAAAATGTTCCCACTTGGGCTTCCGAATCTCGCTTAGGGCCCCCAAAAGGCTAGAGCCGGGCTTGGCAATGGTAAATTAAGTGCTGGTGGTAGCACTATAGGTTCAGGGGTGTGTCAGAAATATTTAGGCTATTTCCACAACCACAATAATGGGTGCATTTGCTAGCGGTGGCATGAAAGGGCTGGGTTTTGATGAATCAACAAGTTGTGGGTGTGTTAAGGCTTGGCCCCTCACTGCAGTCCACATTGTTCTAGTTGCATTTCTTCACCATGGAAATACGTTGTTAAGCATAGGCTATAGTATTCACACTGATATAGGGGCTATGCCTACTGTAATCTGCAGTCTGCACATGGACATTCCAGACAGTCAAAAAGCAAGAAAGAAAAAAGGCCTAAAAAGACTGTATAATTCAAATAAAAACGAAACAACAACTTGCTTTAAAAAGGATATGTCTAAATATAGTTATGGGCATCATAATTCCTCCCGTGGGTGTATAATACAGGCAAGACAACTGAGACTATGAGGGTTTTACGCACATTAAAACTTCTCCCCGGAGCTGGATGAAGATCCAATACAAAGGGAAAGGGGAAATGTCCACTCCTTTATAGTGCTTGCAAATGTAACATTTTTATAAATGTCATCGAACCATCTTACATATCATATTTGTATTTCTCCAGAAATAGCAGACAAAATTGCATTGCATTGAGTCATGTAGCCTGTTATCCGGTTATCTGGTTTATATTTCTAATAGGTTTGGTTTTTAATCAAATTAAACAAAAAACAATCTGATTTTTAAACCAACAAGAATATTTCTAAATAGGATTGGGTAATAAGCATTATATCATAGATCGCTATTCTCATTCCATGGCAGTGTGCACATGTAAGCCTAAATCTGCATTCAGTACCACTGCAATGATCAGTAACACACTCTTCCTGAAAAGGCTAACAGTGAGACTTTCATTAAAGATCAGGAATGGTGCAGGAAAGTAGTGAATTCTAAGCAAACTATTGCTACTGTCTTGTAAACTACCAATACTGTGTGGAAGAATGTTAATAGGAGAATGTTAATAGGAGGGTCGTTCCACCAACTAGGTTCCTTTTGAGTGCTGTAACTTTAAGAAAAGAGTCAAACTAATTTGAACATTATGTCATAATCCTTAAGAGTCGATTGATGCACCCCATCAAAAACTGTCTGTTTAAACTAGAGATATCAGTTTATTTCTATGGGCTGCGTCTCAATCCATCACATCTGCCTAGGACAAACGCCTTCCATATGTGAGGTGGAAAGTGTCAGAGCTACTGCGCTGTTTGTCAGACAAGAAGACCAAAAATGTGTCTTCCCCATAAACGTCTGTAGCATCCGAACGGTTTGGCTTACATTCTCATGAACACGGTGTTGGTCTCCGCTTTGTCTATGACCCCCACAAGCCCCACGGGACTCGTCTGAAGGTAACCCAGTACCAGTTTTAAAAATGAATGTAAGTAGTTTTGTGCCAACAAAAAAAGGGGTTAAATATGTGTAAAAAAAAAAGACTAAACTGATTACAAACATAATTAGAATAGTAAAAATACATGTTTTGTCATACCCGTGGTATATGGTCTCTTATGCCATGGCTTTCAGCCAATCAGCATTATACAGTGCCTTGCGAAAGTATTCGGCCCCCTTGAACTTTGCGACCTTTTGCAACATTTCAGGCTTCAAACATAAAGATATAAAACTGTATTTTTTGTGAAGAATCAACAACAAGTGGGACACAATCATGAAGTGGAACGACATTTATTGGATATTTCAAACTTTTTTAACAAATCAAAAACTGAAAAATTGGGCGTGCAAAATTATTCAGCCCCTTTACTTTCAGTGCAGCAAACTCTCTCCAGAAGTTCAGTGAGGATCTCTGAATGATCCAATGTTGACCTAAATGACTAATGATGATAAATACAATCCACCTGTGTGTAATCAAGTCTCCGTATAAATGCACCTGCACTGTGATAGTCTCAGAGGTCCGTTAAAAGCGCAGAGAGCATCATGAAAAACAAGGAACACACCAGGCAGGTCCGAGATACTGTTGTGAAGAAGTTTAAAGCCGGATTTGGATACAAAAAGATTTCCCAAGCCTTAAACATCCCAAGGAGCACTGTGCAAGCGATAATATTGAAATGGAAGGAGTATCAGACCACTGCAAATCTACCAAGACCTGGCCGTCCCTCTAAACTTTCAGCTCATACAAGGAGAAGACTGATCAGAGATGCAGCCAAGAGGCCCATGATCACTCTGGATGAACTGCAGAGATCTACAGCTGAGGTGGGAGACTCTGTCCATAGGACAACAATCAGTCGTATATTGCACAAATCTGGCCTTTATGGAGGAGTGGCAAGAAGAAAGCCATTTCTTAAAGATATCCATAAAAAGTGTCGGTTAAAGTTTGCCACAAGCCACCTGGGAGACACACCAAACGTGGAAGAAGGTGCTCTGGTCAGATGAAACCAAAATGTAACTTTTTGGCAACAATGCAAAACGTTATGTTTGGCGTAAAAGCAACACACCATCCCCACTGTCAAACATGGTGGTGGCAGCATCATGGTTTGGGCCTGCTTTTCTTCAGCAGGGACAGGGAAGATGGTTAAAATTGATGGGAAGATGGATGGAGCCAAATACAGGACCATTCTGGAAGAAAACCTGATGGAGTCTGCAAAAGACCTGAGACTGGGACGGAGATTTGTCTTCCAACAAGACAATGATCCAAAACATAAAGCAAAATCTACAATGGAATGGTTCAAAAATAAACATATCCAGGTGTTAGAATGGCCAAGTCAAAGTCCAGACCTGAATCCAATCGAGAATCTGTGGAAAGAACTGAAAACTGCTGTTCACAAATGCTCTCCATCCAACCTCACTGAGCTTTAGCTGTTTTGCAAGGAGGAATGGGAAAAAATGTCAGTCTCTCGATGTGCAAAACTGATAGAGACATACCCCAAGCGACTTACAGCTGTAATCGCAGCAAAAGGTGGCGCTACAAAGTATTAACTTAAGGGGGCTGAATAATTTTGCACGCCCAATTTTTCAGTTTTTGATTTGTTAAAAAAAGTTTTAAATATCCAATAAATGTCGTTCCACTTCATGATTGTGTCCCACTTGTTGTTGATTCTTCACAAAAAAAATACAGTTTTATATCTTTATGTTTGAAGCCTGAAATGTGGCAAAAGGTCGCAAAGTTCAAGGGGGCCGAATACTTTCGCAAGGCACTGTATATATTTCCTGTACTTTCTTATATCTCCTAGATATAGGACAGATTTGACACTTCAAAACCGCATTCCATATGATACATTTTTTGTCTTTTTTCCATTTATTAATGTGTCATTGAAATGTATTTAGTAGTAAAGACCAAATACACCACGTCTAAGGGCTGAATCCAGGCCCTCTGTGTTGCTTCTGGCAAAAGAACAGCTCTTAGCCATTGTATATTGGCCATATACCACACCCCCTTGGACCTTATTGCTTAAATATAACACAGTTGAAAGAAACCCTCCTCTTCTCCTCTCCTAGTGTGCGGTCATCCAGCGGTGTCCCTGGAAAGTTAGCAGAGGGTTCTGGGTGGGGACGTTGTCCTGGTATTCTCAGTTCAGAGTCAAAGAGAGAGTAATGAGCGGGCCGCAGTGATCAGAGACTCATGTGTCATGACTGCAGCTGGCCACCTCTGAACTGACCAAAGAAGACATTAAGGTAACACTCATACTATGACAATGGTCCAGTCATTGTGAAATGTACCCCAGGCTCCAGGTTTAACCTGCTGGGTCATTCCTACACTGCTGTGCAATTTGGAGCTCAAAACTTTTTGAAATGTTAAATATTTTAGTTTTTTTTTTGTATTCTGTTTGACTTTCAGAAATACATATTGATCAAGCTCAGGGACACACAACATTTTGGGGTGCATTTTCTAATTTGTTAGGAGCACAATCCTAACAAGGTGGAACCTAACAGGAGAGAAATGTTGCGCTAATATGAGCCATAGCTCTGTGAGTGAGAAAGATTGAGCTAGCATAATGGTGGACACTTGAACTCGATTTTAACTTCCCTATCAAACATATGAACATTTTGATCATTATATTTTTTTCTCTATAATTTAGTCAGGGTGGACATTTAAGTGGAACATACAGACTAACAAGAAACATGGATAAATAAATACAACTGAGTGGTTTTTTTTATTTTTTAGCTTTGCACCATTGTTTTCCTACCAAAGAAATTGACACTTCCTGAATGTGGTGTCATTGTAGGAAGGGGATGTTTTCTTAAATGGATAATTACAACAAACAGGGTGGAAAGTGATATCAGGGACACAGGAAATCTTAAATAAATTAACCATGAAAAAAACCCTGTAAGAGACTAACTAGGACTAAAATGAAGAGGTATTATTTTATGGCTTATATTTCTTGTGGAAGTTGATAAAAAGGACACCTGATCTTATATTTAAAGCCTTTTGGAATCCACATTTTACACTAAATAACTTGTTTTTCCTGGGGACAGAAAGGCACCGCACAATATGAATGACCCTGCTAGTTCCATAATGATTAAAATGTCCTAAATTATTGATCAATGTTAGCATAATATTATCCATGAATGCTAGCAACCCTCAGGAGAAATTGACAAGAATGTGATCGAGAGAAGAAAGTTAATCTAACGATGTGCGCTGAGTCGGGAAGCAAGTTCAGGGAGTGAGTGTTAAGAAAATAACACAACATAATAGAAAAATAAGAAACACGAACAATGCTCAGAAGTGACACAGGAACAGAAACACCTGGGGAAGGAACCAAAGGAAGTGACATATACAGGGAAGGTAATCAGGGAGGTGATGGAGTCGGCGCGGACCCCCTACCTCGGCGCGTTTGGCTCCAGCTGGAGGACGCCAACCCAAGGGAAGATCCCGGGGATCAGGAGTGGATTGGTCACCTCTGCTAATGCGCAGGAACCTGTCGCCGGCTGGACGCGGGAACCTGACAGACCGGCTGAGGCAGGGGAGCCCGGCGATCCAAAGGAGGCACAAAAACCCAACGTCATTCCTCCTGACACAAAAAAACTGATGCTTCCCGATATATGCTGAGAGTCGGGTAGCAAGTTCAGGGTGTGAGTGTTTTAATAAATAAACACAACATAATACAAAAATAAGAAACACGAACAGAAACAATTACGCCTGGGGAAGGAACCAAAGGAAGTGACATATATAGGGAAGGTAATCAGGGAGGTGATGGAGTCCAGGTGAGTCTGATGACGCGCAGGTGCGTGTAATGAAGGTGACAGGTGTGCTCCACAACGAGCAGCCTGGAGACCTAGAGGCTGGAGAGGGAGTACATGTGACATAAATGGAATGGAATGATGCAAAAATTCATTTATGGGTATTACTGACAGTGGCTGAAAAAAATATAATAAATGTAGAAAAGCCCGGGCCTTTAATCATAACATTGTAAAGACCTCAACTCGGCAGGTACACATCTACAGAAGCCTCGAAACTTGGGTCTCCAAATTTCCTCTACACAAATTGATTTTGTTTTTATCAACATGTAGGCTGATAGGTTTTGTGTTTAGTTTACCCACCCCTTCAAACAACCTGGGGTATTGCTGTTTAATCTGAGTTTTTATCTCTGTCACTGCTGCTACGTCAACACCCACTTTTAGCACACCCAATTAAATGGCAGTCTCTTTTCCTAGCAACGGTACTCCACGTCCACATATCACAGTACAACTCCGCCTATGTTCTGTGCTTGCCGGTCTTTATTTGGCATGTGAAAACCCCTTTTACTGGTAATGGCTCACTAGATGAGAATGCATATAGCTTTTTATCAGTCAGTGATGAACGGCACCTTATTTCCTTTGCTTTAAACATTTCCCATGTGCTCTTGTAACAGTGTAACTTTAGACCGTCCCCTCGCCCATACCCGGGCGCGAACCAGGGACCCTCTGCACACATCAACAACAGTCACCCACGAAGCATCGTTACCCATCGCTCCAAGTGACGTCACCGATTGAAAAGCTATTTTAGCGCGCACCACCGCTAACTAGCTAGCAGTTTCACATCCGTTACACTTTCATCTAATATATTACTACCAGCCCCAGAGACAATTAACATTAATAAACTGACCCCTCCCACTGAGAACGTGATCCTGAGTTACAGTTCTCATTTACCACAAATGCATAGTCTCTGTTTTGTTCCTCTGAATTAACATAGTTCAGAGTCTGTTTTGAGTAGCCTTTGGTCTTGCACATGTTAGCAAAATGGTCCTTCCCATTACATTCCTTGCAGGTCTGCCCACGTGCTGGACAAGCAGGGTCCTTTGCAAAATGATCTGCATGTCCACAACGATAGCACACCTTCTCTGATTGGTCTTTCCCTTCTGCATTCTGTCTCAACCCATTTTTGTGATATTTCCTCTCCTTTTTGAAAACATGATGCACGGTCTCATCTTTAGCATCTGTACTCACATGCATGGAGGCCAATTGGACTTCAATTCTTTCACATTGTGCGGCTAGCTCAAGTGACCCCGCTAATGTTGGTCCAGGGCCCTCCTCCAATAGTTTTTGGCGCGCATATTCAGTACTACACCTGCTGTATGGCATCACTAATCTGATTGTCCTTATCTCCAGCAAAGTCAGTCTTTAGCTGCTTGTCTAAGACGAGTAACAAATTGCTGAACTGTCTCACCAGTTTTCTGTGTCAGTTGATAAAATGTCTGTCTTGTGAACGCTGTGTTCACCTGTGGCACGAAGTATGCGTTTAATTAACGCAGCCACAGACCTGACGTAGTCCGTTGGTTCTCCGGTGTCTGCGAGTGTGGAGAAAATGTCCTGCACATCTGTCCCAGCACGATGTAGAAGCAAAGCTCTCCACCGTTGTTTTGTAACCGCGTCAACGTCACCGGACAGTATTAATCCTTTACCCTCCGCGAACAGCTCAAACGCCATCAACCACCTGGTCCAGCATGGACCTAGCGTAGCAGGCTCACTGTAGTAGTACAACTTTTGCACAGTGTTTTCCATTTCGACGACACTAACTCACTTTTCAGATTTAACTATCGTTTTCAGACGTTATCCTCGTCGCCATTGTTCAATCTTATACTCACAACTCGTGCTAAGTTAAGATACTATAATGAGTTAAATCAACCAGACTCAGAGGTCAACTTCAACACGTCTTTACTCCATCACTGTCCCGGTAAACCCTCACATTCCTTTACTGACGAGGTGACGTCCTATCTCAGTATGTCACATCAATACATGACACTTACATCCTGATGACGTTGCAAGAGCATGACATACCGACCACCAACCACTGGTTTTGAGGTTCATTTCATTCAGCGGATGTTCATTTCATTCAGAATTCATCTCTCTCTCTCTCTCTCTCTCTAGGGTTTGGTGTAGGAGTTGTGACAATCTCTAGGAAGCTCCAATATGTCCAGCTTTCTGTGGTGGATCAGCAAAGGTGCAGAGCTGCTGTTGCCCTGAACAATAGACTATTATGAGTTGTAGTGGCAATCAATGACTTCGGTTCTCTCAACGTCTGTCTTTCCGTGTCATTAAACATGAAATCTTGATTTATTTTGCACACTTTCAAATGAATCTCACAATACATGAATAATGTTTAATTTATGATGTCAACACACTGTAGACTTAGAAAAGAAACGCTGGAAACATTTCTTGAGGCTCTGATGCAACGAATGCACTAAATACCAACATTTCCACAGCTAAGCTGCCTTCATCCGGGTCTCATCTAACATACTGGCTGTCATATCCCATAACAACTCGAAATACCAACATTTCCACAGCTAAGCTGCCTTCATCCGGGTCTCATCTAACATACTGGCTGTCATATCCCATAACAACTCGAAATACCAACGTTTCCACAGCTAAGCTGCCTTCATCCGGGTCTCATCTAACATACTGGCTGTCATATCCCATAACAACTCGAAATACCAACGTTTCCACAGCTAAGCTGCCTTCATCAGGGTCTCATCTAACATACTGGCTGTCATATCCCATAACAACTCGAAATACCAACGTTTCCACAGCTAAGCTGCCTTCATCAGGGTCTCATCTAACATACTGGCTGTCATATCCCATAACAACTCGAAATACCAACGTTTCCACAGCTAAGCTGCCTTCATCCGGGTCTCATCTAACATACTGGCTGTCATATCCCATAACAACTCGAAATACCAACGTTTCCACAGCTAAGCTGCCTTCATCCGGGTCTCATCTAACATACTGGCTGTCATATCCCATAACAACTTGAAATACCAACGTTTCCACAGCTAAGCTGCCTTCATCCGGGTCTCATCTAACATACTGGCTGTCATATCCCATAACAACTCGAAATACCAACGTTTCCACAGCTAAGCTGCCTTCATCCGGGTCTCATCTAACATACTGGCTGTCATATCCCATAACAACTCGAAATACCAACGTTTCCACAGCTAAGCTGCCTTCATCCGGGTCTCATCTAACATACTGGCTGTCATATCCCATAACAACTCGAAATACCAACGTTTCCACAGCTAAGCTGCCTTCATCCGGGTCTCATCTAACATACTGGCTGTCATATCCCATAACAACTCGAAATACCAACGTTTCCACAGCTAAGCTGCCTTCATCCGGGTCTCATCTAACATACTGGCTGTCATATCCCATAACAACTCAAAATACCAACGTTTCCACAGCTAAGCTGCCTTCATCAGGGTCTCATCTATCTAACATACTGTAGGCTGTCATATCCCATAACTACACATGACCAGGGATGTAGTTTAAAAAAGGTAGATCATCTGAATGCTATAGTGGATAGTGTTGTGTACAGTGTGTTCTTAGCAGCACTACAGTACATCCCTGCATCATGTGACCTGAACTGACATACCCAGACCAGCATGGAGTTTGTCCCTATGTGTCAACACAAACTATTCAAACATAATTTACGGGAAGAGCACTGAACACACAACACTTTCCTCCCATTCTCTCTCTCTCTCTCATTTTCGACATTAACGTAAAAAAGGTTTTACCTTTAAGAACTGGTCAATTGTAGTCTTTTAACTCCACCACCACCACTACTCTGTCTCTCGGGCCCTTTCACTCTCTCCCTCTTCCCCCCTTCTCATTCGTCTATTTCAGCCAAGTCAAACAGAGCAGGTTTTAACATGACTTTTAGACTCGTAGTCTAGCATAATACCTCACCATAGGTCTCTATTGGGACACACAGACTGCAAGGAATTCAAGTCTAATACATGTGAGCAATAGCCACACAACAGTAAAACAATAACAACAGAAACATTTGTAGCCAGGACCTTCAACATGGACTGGACCCATCCGTTCATCTGGTGAGTTTGTGTGGTTACACTGTACTTGAACCCATTGGCTATAGCTACAGTGGGGAGAACAAGTATTTGATACACTGCCGATTTTGCAGGTTTTCCAACTTACAAAGCATGTAGAGGCCTGTAATTTTTATCATAGGTACACTTCAACTGTGAGAGACGGAATCTAAAACAAAAAAACAGAAAATCACATTGTATGATTTTAAGTAATTAATTTGCATTTTATTGCATGACATAAGTATTTGATCACCTACCAACCAGTAAGAATTTACTGTTCTCCCCTCATTACCTGTATTAACTGCACCTGTTTGAACTTGTTACCTGTATAAAAGACACCTGTCCACACACTCAATCAAACAGACTCCAACCTCTCCACAATGTGCAAGACCAGAGAGGGTGTAAGGACATCAGGGATACAATTGTAGACCTGCACAAGGCTGGGATGTGCTACAGGACAATAGACAAGCATCTTGGTGAGAAGGCAACAACTGTTAGCGCAATTATTAAAAAATGGAAGAAGTTCAAGATGACAGTCAATCATCCTCGGTCTGGGGCTCCATGCAAGATCTCACCTCTCACCTTTTAGATTCCGTCTCTCACAGTTGAAGTGTACCTATGATACAAATTACAGACCTCTACATGCTTTGTAAGTAGGAAAACCTGCAAAATCGGCAGTGTATCAAATACTTGTTCTCCCCACTGTAAGTGAACGTAAACAACATGTGCTTACGTGAGTGTGTAAAGTCAGTTGTCATAATCAGACAAGCTGCCGTGAAGGTGTATGCCATTTAGTCCATTACTAGTACATTGTGTCATGTGACTAGCACGTTTGAGAAAGAGTTCAAATGAAGTATAACCTATTTGTTTACATTACGCAGCACGCCAGTGGTTTTAACCTTTATTGAGTCTTCATCTTGAAGGATGATGAGAACATATGATTCCTACAGCATCATTAGAATATGTTTTCTTCATCTTCCTGGTCCCAGATCAGAAAATAGCTCTCTATCTGATCAGTCATCATACAGACATGTTTCAAGGGGCTGTATTTACCTCGTTGTGACACACAACTCCTCCTATACCTCCCATCTCAGCCCTCTCTCCCTGTGTTGGTCTGCTCCAGGCTGCTGTGTGTGTCTGTGTGTGAGTGTTGGCGGTTGGCCCGGTCCCTGCCAGCCCTACATGGGGTGGTCCAGTCCCCCCAGTTCCCCCAGCCGTATCCAGCTGCCCTGTCACAACAGTGGGACCTCAGTGTACCTGAGGGCTACCAGCTCCAGCTCAGCTTCACTCACCTGGACATCAGGCCGTCAGCCGACTGCTACTACGACTCCCTCACGGTCAGTGGACTTCAAAAGAACACTTTGACACCTTATTATAAAACGTAGGATGTATTAAATGTTTCTTACCGATATTGGAATATGTCCAAGAACCTTCTTCACTCCGTCATTCCAGGTTGTATATGACAAGAAGGTCCTTGCAAAGTTCTGTGGTCAGGAGAATTCTGCTGATGGACATCACCCAGGCAACCGGCCACTTTTGTCTCCAGGCAACAGGCTCACCCTGGTCCTTCAGACAGACGACACAAACCCTGAGCCATACCATCACCTCGGCTTCTCCGCCCATTATCAGGCCAAAGGTAGTGCAGCCCGTACCAACCTGACTGGAGATGCTCACAACAGTACTACGTACATAATCCAAGGCAACACTGTTAAACCAGAAACACCAGGCAAATCTCAGTGAAGGTGATATCACGGTGTAATGCTAAGCTACACCCTCCACCTCTCTCCTTCCCTCCACCTCTCTTCTGCATCCCTCTCTCCTTCATCTCTCTCCATCCCTCTCTCCAACCCTCCACCTCTCTTCTCCATCCCTCCACCTCTCTCCTTCCCTCCACCTCTCTCTCTATCCCTCTCTCCATCCCTCCACCTCTCTTCTCCATCCCTCTCTCCATCCCCCCACCTCTCTTCTCCATCCCTCGCTCCATCCCTCCACCTCTCTTCTCCATCCCTCTCTCCATCCCTATCCCAGACATAGATGAGTGTTCAGCTCCAGACCCTGTGGATGGTTCTGGTCCACTCTGCTCCCAGATCTGCCACAACACCCTGGGCTCCTACATGTGCTCCTGTCGCCATGGCTACGAGCTCCGCCCTGACCAGCGCACCTGTGTCTGTGAGTACACCTACTCTCTATCTATCTCTGTGTGTGTGTGTGTGTGTGTGTGTGTGTGTGTGTGTGTGTGTGTGTGTGTGTGTGTGTGTGTGTGTGTGTGTGTGTGTGTGTGTGTGTGTGTGTGTGTGTGTGTGTGTGTGTGTGTGTGTGTGTGTGTGTGTGTGTGTGTGTGTGTGTGTGTGTGGAGTGTGTGTGTGTGTGTGTGTACTGTAGTTCTATTCATCTTGTGAACATCTCTCTCTCCCTGCCCAGTGTCCTGTGGTAGGGGTATATTTGATGAACCAGGGGGGACACTGTCCAGCCCAGGGTACCCTGACCCATCACCCCACGGCCTGGCCTGTCAGTACGTCATCTCTGTGGAGCCTGGGTTCATCGTCAATCTCAACTTCACTGACAGCTTCCACATAGAGCACATAGGCACCCAGAATGGACCCAGCTGCCTCTACCACTGGTTACAGGTAACACTGTACACTGCCCCGACCACTGGCTACAGGTCACACTGTACAATGCCCTGACCACTGGTTACAGGTAACACTGTACACTGCCCTGACCACTGGTTACAGGTAACACTGTACACTGCCCTGACCACTGGTTACAGGTAACACTGTACACTGCCCTTACCACTGGCTACAGGTAACACTATACAATGCCCTGACCACTGGTTACAGGTAACACTGCACAATGCCCCGACCACTGGTTACAGGTAACACTGTACACTGCCCTGACCACTGGTTACAGGTAATACTGTACACTGCCCTGACCACTGGTTACAGGTAACACTGTACAATGCCCTGACCACTGGTTACAGGTAACACTGTACACTGCCCTGACCACTGGTTACAGGCAACACTGTACACTGCCCTGACCACTGGTTACAGGTAACACTGTACAATGCCCTGACCACTGGTTACAGGTAACACTGTACACTGCCCTGACCACTGGTTACAGGTAACACTGTACACTGCCCTGACCACTGGTTACAGGTAACACTGTACAATGCCCTGACCACTGGTTACAGGTCACACTGTACAATGCCCTTACCACTGGCTACAGGTCACACTGTACACTGCCCTGACCACTGGTTACAGGTAACATTGTACACTGCCCTGACCACTGGCTACAGGTAACACTGTACAATGCCCTGACCACTGGCTACAGGTAACACTGTACACTGCCCTGACCACTGGTTACAGTTAACACTGTACAATGCCCTGACCACTGGCTACAGGTAACACTGTACACTGCCCTGACCACTGGTTACAGGTAACACTGTACACTGCCCTGACCACTGGTTACAGGTAACACTGTACAATGCCCTGACCACTGGTTAAATGTGTTTAATGTCCTCACCACTAGATAGAGTACATGAATGAAGTATTGAATGTGTGTGTTCATGCATTTGTGTGTGTGTGTTCAGGACAGCATGCTTTGTGTTTGTTTACAATGTTTGATCTCTCCTCTGCCTCGCCCAGGTGTCCATCCCCGACAAGGAACCCCAGAAGCTGTGTGGAGGGAAGAGTCCTGGACTAATGCCCACTAACTCTTACACTGTCCAGCTAGACTACCACACTGACTGGGCTGGTCTGAGCCAGGGCTGGAGCCTGCACTACACTACTCAGAGTGAGAGAGGGAGGAAGAAATGCATAGAGAGGGAGAACAGAGGTAGAGGGAAATAATGAAAGAGGAGAGGGAGAAAGACAGAGCAAGGGAGAGTATGAAGGAAGGGCAGATGCAAACTGGTGAAGGGCAGAACAGGTGAGAAGGTAAAACCTCCTGGAAGTAAAGCAGAGAATGCAGGTCAAAGTTTGAGCCTAACTAAAAAGGTCCTGGTCTGAAATCCTGATATGTGTGTTGTTGTTCATAGGGGTGCAGTGTGCTTCACCCAGTTCTATCACCAATGGAAGAGTCACCCCAAACGTTCCCCAGTACTATTACAGAGACTACATCCAAGTCAGCTGTGACCCTGGCTACAAACTAATGATGGTGAGATTAAACAATCCCTTTTTACCCTGCCTCTTATCATTCTCTTACCTCATACTTCCTTCACCCTCTTTCTCTTGTTTATACTCACAGTCTTTCATTTTCTACAAGGGCTCTTTTCCAGGAAATATCCCCTGTGAAGAGCAACTAAACTATCAGTGTATCGCTTCTCCCTCTCTCTCTCTCTCTCTCTCTGTCTGTCTGTCTGTCTGTCTGTCTGTCTGTCTGTCTGTCTGTCTGTCTGTCTGTCTGTCTGTCTGTCTGTCTGTCTGTCTGTCTGTCTGTCTGTCTGTCTGTCTGTCTGTCTGTCTGTCTGTCTGTCTGTCTGTCTGTCTGTCTGTCTGTCTGTCTGTCTGTCTGTCTGTCTGTCTGTCTGTCTGTCTGTCTGTCTGTCTGTCTGTCTGTCTGTCTGTCTGTCTGTCTGTCTGTCTGTCTGTCTGTCTGTCTGTCTGTCTGTCTGTCTGTCTGTCTGTCTGTCTGTCTGTCTGTCTGTCTGTCTGTCTGTCTGTCTGTCTGTCTGTCTGTCTGTCTGTCTGTCTGTCTGTCTGTCTGTCTGTCTGTCTGTCTGTCTGTCTGTCTGTCTGTCTGTCTGTCTGTCTGTCTGTCTGTCTGTCTGTCTGTCTGTCTGTCTGTCTGTCTGTCTGTCTGTCTGTCTGTCTGTCTGTCTGTCTGTCTGTCTGTCTGTCTGTCTGTCTGTCTGTCTGTCTGTCTGTCTGTCTGTCTGTCTGTCTGTCTGTCTGTCTGTCTGTCTGTCTGTCTGTCTGTCTGTCTGTCTGTCTGTCTGTCTGTCTCTCTCTCTCTCTCACTCCCCCTCTCTCTCAGGATGGCAGAGAGATCAAGAGCTATGCCTCCATGTGTCAAAAGAATGGGCAGTGGCATCTCTCCCTCCCTGAGTGCCACAGTGAGTCACAACCATAGAAATGGATTATATTTCTATGATCACAACCTAATACATTCCCATGAGTCAAGTTCCATATTAAACACAGATGTATTTTGGTTTCTCTCTCTCTCTCTCCCTCTCTCCTGTGCAGTAATTGACTGTGGGGAACCCGAAGCATTGCTGAATGGAGGGGTAAAGTTAATATCTGGCTCTCAGAACCAGCACCTCTCCGTCATTCAGTACCACTGCAATGAACCTTTCTACTCACTCCTTGGAGGAGCAACTGGTGAGATGTTTAACTATCCTTCATCAGTCACACACATTTGCTCACTAAACAATAATATATATATATATATATATATATATATATATATATATATATATATATATATATATATATATATATATGTCTGTCTGTCTGTCTGTCTGTCTGTCTGTCTGTCTGTCTGTCTGTCTGTCTGTCTGTCTGTCTGTCTGTCTGTCTGTCCTTCAGTGAGCTACACGTGTGCAGCAGATAGAACATGGAGAGACAACCTTCACACCCCTGTCATTCCCTCATGTATCCCAGGTAACTCCTTAAGTACCATTTTCTTTACCATATACTCCAAATACCATCCTGTGTGTATTTGTGTGACCCTCATCACTACTTTACCCCCCACCCCCAGTCTGTGGCCGGCCCACGGTGTCCGTCTCAGGCTTTCAGAGGATCATGGGGGGAGACAAAGCCCCAGACAAAACCATCCCCTGGCAGGTGATGCTCAGTGTGGAGGGAGGCAAAGGAGGGGCCATGGTGATCGGGGACCGCTGGATCATGACTGCAGCTCATAACCTGGTGCGGCAGGGCAAACTTGTGCTAAAGGAGAAAGTTTGGGTAGGTAGATTGTGACACACCCATCAATCAATTCATTGGACACTGTAGAACAAAAGTATTTCCTGCTTATGTTTTTAAAGATATAGTCCACTTAAATATCTGGAGTAAAAACAGGCAAAGAGAAGTCTTCAGTACTTTGGTAAAGCTACCACAAGCTAACGTTCAAATTACGTGTGTAGAAGTCCTTCAGTGATGTCAGATTTGAAGAAGTTGAATATATATACTGAAGTTGAATTATGTTTTGTTTTCAAGGTTTTTTTGGGAGACAATGATGCAGAAAAACTAGCAAAGCTCACCCCACTTGGTGTCGCCTCCCTCCACCCCCACCCTGAATACAAAAACACAGACAGTGCAAACTACAATCATGACATCGCCCTGATAAAACTCCAACAACCACTCACATTCCACGCTGCCATCATGCCATTGTGTCTGCCACCAGAGAACGCTACATACAACAGTGGCCAGATTGGGTGAGAGCCAGACTTGTCCTGTTCTTTATTAAACATGAGAAAGCTGAACATCAATATTAATGTTTACATTATTAAAGACATCAATAAGAACACAAAGAGGAAGTGCATTTTGAAGGGATCGATAGACCCACATTTCATAATGTGTTCATTCTTATCATGGAAGTAGTCAATGCGCAAAGAGTGCAACCTACACATTTCATGACTTCTTTTTCACATCCTTGAATTAAATTGTCAAATCTAAAGTAGCCTAACTGCACAACCAGTCCTTAGCAGTCCATAGTTCATCAATGTTCTTTGGTAAACTAATGAATGTAAGGCAATAGTTTTCTGAGTAACTCCTTGACCTCTTCCCTCACCTCTATCCCTTATCAGTATGGTGTCAGGCTTTGGCGTGCAAGAAGATGATATACTTGCCAACAATCTCAGGTACATACTCCTACCAGTAGTGAAAGAGGATGAGTGCCAAGACTCTGTCAACAGAGCAAAAGCAGCAACGCCAACAGAGAAGATCCCTGTTCTGACAGACAACATGTTCTGTGCCGGAGTACCTGAGGGGGGCAAGGACTCCTGTATGGGGGACGGTGGAGGGGCATACGTCTTGAGGGATAGTATTACTAAACGGTTTTGGGCTGCAGGTATTGTCAGTTGGGGTGTGGGTTGTGGGCAGACTGGTAGATATGGAGTGTATACCCGTGTGGCTAAATACATTAGCTGGATCAATAAAACCATGGAGGACAATAAGTAAAATATATAGGCAAAGACAACGAGGGAAAAAGAACAGAAATACAAAAGTATTTTCAATTCAAGTCATGATCTATGAATCCAAATAAAGCCCACAAGTTTCATCTCTGCTTTTCTCATGTGCATTTGTGTGAGTGTGTGTGTGTGTGTGCGTGCCTGTCTGTGTGTGTGAGAAGAAAGGTAGAACGAAAGAAAAGAGCTTCGACTTGGGTTGACTATTTTACGTTTATGTAAGCGTGCCCAATTTGACCGGAGCATGGAGCGAGATTGTTGGCCTTCTCGCCCACTCCAATTTTGCTCCAAGTAGCGCTCCAGTAGCACTCACTTCACCAGCTAAGGGCATGCCTGGCCCAGCATGCATTTGTAGTCTACTTGTGTGCTGCTATTTATAGCCCCTTGCTTCAGCTATTGTCTAAATATTTTCGTAAAGAAACTGATAAAACACACAGGTGCAAAATCAAGGTGACTTACAAAGAGGAGGACCAAGACCAAGAGAGGAAGTGTGGTGATGTAATGACCACAACAAAGAAGGGAGGGAGTGTGGTGATGTAATGTCCACAACAAAGAAGAGAGGGAGTGTGGTGATGTAATGACCAATACAAAGAAGAGAGGGAGTGTGGTGATGTAATGACCACAACAAAGAAGAGAGGGAGTGTGGTGATGTAATGATCACAACAAAGAAGAGAGGGAGTGTAGTGATGTAATGTCCACAACAAAGAAGAGAGGGAGTGTGGTGATGTAATGACCACAACAAAGAAGAGAGGAAGTGTGGTGATGTAATGATCACAACAAAGAAGAGAGGGAGTGTGGTGATGTAATGACCACAACAAAGAAGAGAGGGAGTGTGGTGATGTAATGTCCACAACAAAGAAGAGAGGGAGTGTGGTGATGTAATGACCACAACAAAGAAGAGAGGAAGTGTGGTGATGTAATGATCACAACAAAGAAGAGAGGGAGTGTAGTGATGTAATGACCACAACAAAGAAGAGAGGGAGTGTGGTGATGTAATGACCACAACAAAGAAGAGAGGGAGTGTAGTGATGTAATGACCACAACAAAGAAGAGAGGGAGTGTGGTGATGTAATGACCACAACAAAGAAGAGAGGAAGTGTAGTGATGTAATGATCACAACAAAGAAGAGAGGGAGTGTGGTGATGTAATGATCACAACAAAGAAGAGAGGGAGTGTGGTGATGTAATGACCACAACAAAGAAGAGAGGGAGTGTGGTGATGTAATGATCACAACAAAGAAGAGAGGGAGTGTGGTGATGTAATGACCACAACAAAGAAGAGAGGAAGTGTGGTGATGTAATGATCACAACAAAGAAGAGAGGGAGTGTAGTGATATAATGACCACAACAAAGAAGAGAGGGAGTGTGGTGATGTAATGATCACAACAAAGAAGAGAGGGAGTGTGGTGATGTAATGATCACAACAAAGAAGAGAGGGAGTGTGGTGATGTAATGACCACAACAAAGAAGAGAGGGAGTGTGGTGATGTAATGATCACAACAAAGAAGAGAGGGAGTGTGGTGATGTAATGACCACAACAAAGAAGAGAGGGAGTGTGGTGATGTAATGACCACAACAAAGAAGAGAGGGAGTGTGGAGATGTAATGATCACAACAAAGAAGAGAGGGAGTGTAGTGATATAATGACCACAACAAAGAAGAGAGGGAGTGTAGTGATATAATGACCACAACAAAGAAGAGAGGGAGTGTGGTGATGTAATGATCACAACAAAGAAGAGAGGGAGTGTGGTGATGTAATGACAACAACAAAGAAGAGAGGGAGTGTGGTGATGTAATGACCACAACAAAGAAGAGAGGGAGTGTGGTGATGTAATGACCACAACAAAGAAGAGAGGGAGTGTAGTGATGTAATGACCACAACAAAGAAGAGAGGGAGTGTGGTGATGTAATGATCACAACAAAGAAGAGAGGAAGTGTGGTGATGTAATGACCACAACAAAGAAGAGAGGAAGTGTGGTGATGTAATGACCACAACAAAGAAGAGAGGGAGTGTGGTGATGTAATGACCACAACAAAGAAGAGAGGAAGTGTGGTGATGTAATGATCACAACAAAGAAGAGAGGAAGTGTAGTGATGTAATGACCACAACAAAGAAGAGAGGGAGTGTGGTGATGTAATGACCACAACAAAGAAGAGAGGGAGTGTGGTGATGTAATGATCACAACAAAGAAGAGAGGGAGTGTGGTGATGTAATGACCACAACAAAGAAGAGAGGAAGTGTGGTGATGTAATGACCACAACAAAGAAGAGAGGGAGTGTGGTGATGTAATGATCACAACAAAGAAGAGAGGGAGTGTGGTGATGTAATGATCACAACAAAGAAGAGAGGGAGTGTAGTGATGTAATGACCACAACAAAGAAGAGAGGGAGTGTGGTGATGTAATGACCACAACAAAGAAGAGAGGGAGTGTGGTGATGTAATGACCACAACAAAGAAGAGAGGAAGTGTGGTGATGTAATGACCACAACAAAGAAGAGAGGGAGTGTGGTGATGTAATGACCACAACAAAGAAGAGAGGAAGTGTAGTGATGTAATGATCACAACAAAGAAGAGAGGGAGTGTGGTGATGTAATGATCACAACAAAGAAGAGAGGGAGTGTGGTGATGTAATGACCACAACAAAGAAGAGAGGGAGTGTGGTGATGTAATGATCACAACAAAGAAGAGAGGGAGTGTGGTGATGTAATGACCACAACAAAGAAGAGAGGAAGTGTGGTGATGTAATGATCACAACAAAGAAGAGAGGGAGTGTAGTGATATAATGACCACAACAAAGAAGAGAGGGAGTGTGGTGATGTAATGATCACAACAAAGAAGAGAGGGAGTGTGGTGATGTAATGATCACAACAAAGAAGAGAGGGAGTGTGGTGATGTAATGACCACAACAAAGAAGAGAGGGAGTGTGGTGATGTAATGATCACAACAAAGAAGAGAGGGAGTGTGGTGATGTAATGACCACAACAAAGAAGAGAGGGAGTGTGGTGATGTAATGACCACAACAAAGAAGAGAGGGAGTGTGGAGATGTAATGATCACAACAAAGAAGAGAGGGAGTGTAGTGATATAATGACCACAACAAAGAAGAGAGGGAGTGTGGTGATGTAATGATCACAACAAAGAAGAGAGGGAGTGTGGTGATGTAATGACAACAACAAAGAAGAGAGGGAGTGTGGTGATGTAATGACCACAACAAAGAAGAGAGGGAGTGTGGTGATGTAATGACCACAACAAAGAAGAGAGGGAGTGTAGTGATGTAATGACCACAACAAAGAAGAGAGGAAGTGTGGTGATGTAATGATCACAACAAAGAAGAGAGGGAGTGTAGTGATATAATGACCACAACAAAGAAGAGAGGGAGTGTGGTGATGTAATGATCACAACAAAGAAGAGAGGGAGTGTGGTGATGTAATGACAACAACAAAGAAGAGAGGGAGTGTGGTGATGTAATGACCACAACAAAGAAGAGAGGGAGTGTGGTGATGTAATGACCACAACAAAGAAGAGAGGGAGTGTAGTGATGTAATGACCACAACAAAGAAGAGAGGGAGTGTGGTGATGTAATGATCACAACAAAGAAGAGAGGAAGTGTGGTGATGTAATGACCACAACAAAGAAGAGAGGAAGTGTGGTGATGTAATGACCACAACAAAGAAGAGAGGGAGTGTGGTGATGTAATGACCACAACAAAGAAGAGAGGAAGTGTGGTGATGTAATGATCACAACAAAGAAGAGAGGAAGTGTAGTGATGTAATGACCACAACAAAGAAGAGAGGGAGTGTGGTGATGTAATGACCACAACAAAGAAGAGAGGGAGTGTGGTGATGTAATGTTCACAACAAAGAAGAGAGGGAGTGTGGTGATGTAATGACCACAACAAAGAAGAGAGGAAGTGTGGTGATGTAATGACCACAACAAAGAAGAGAGGGAGTGTGGTGATGTAATGATCACAACAAAGAAGAGAGGGAGTGTGGTGATGTAATGATCACAACAAAGAAGAGAGGGAGTGTAGTGATGTAATGACCACAACAAAGAAGAGAGGGAGTGTGGTGATGTAATGACCACAACAAAGAAGAGAGGGAGTGTGGTGATGTAATGACCACAACAAAGAAGAGAGGAAGTGTGGTGATGTAATGACCACAACAAAGAAGAGAGGGAGTGTGGTGATGTAATGACCACAACAAAGAAGAGAGGAAGTGTGGTGATGTAATGATCACAACAAAGAAGAGAGGAAGTGTAGTGATGTAATGACCACAACAAAGAAGAGAGGGAGTGTGGTGATGTAATGATCACAACAAAGAAGAGAGGGAGTGTGGTGATGTAATGATCACAACAAAGAAGAGAGGGAGTGTGGTGATGTAATGACCACAACAAAGAAGAGAGGGAGTGTGGAGATGTAATGATCACAACAAAGAAGAGAGGGAGTGTAGTGATGTAATGATCACAACAAAGAAGAGAGGGAGTGTGGTGATGTAATGACCACAACAAAGAAGAGAGGGAGTGTGGTGATGTAATGACCACAACAAAGAAGAGAGGGAGTGTGGTGATGTAATGACCACAACAAAGAAGAGAGGGAGTGTGGAGATGTAATGCCCACAACAAAGAAGAGAGGAAGTGTGGTGATGTAATGACCACAACAAAGAAGAGAGGAAGTGTGGTGATGTAATGACCACAACAAAGAAGAGAGGGAGTGTGGAGATGTAATGACCACAACAAAGAAGAGAGGGAGTGTAGTGATGTAATGACCACAACAAAGAAGAGAGGGAGTGTGGAGATGTAATGACCACAACAAAGAAGAGAGGAAGTGTGGTGATGTAATGACCACAACAAAGAAGAGAGGAAGTGTGGTGATGTAATGACCACAACAAAGAAGAGAGGGAGTGTGGAGATGTAATGATCACAACAAAGAAGAGAGGGAGTGTGGTGATGTAATGATCACAACAAAGAAGAGAGGGAGTGTGGTGATGTAATGACCACAACAAAGAAGAGAGGGAGTGTGGAGATGTAATGATCACAACAAAGAAGAGAGGGAGTGTGGAGATGTAATGACCACAACAAAGAAGAGAGGAAGTGTGGTGATGTAATGACCACAACAAAGAAGAGAGGGAGTGTGGTGATGTAATGACCACAACAAAGAAGAGAGGAAGTGTGGTGATGTAATGACCACAACAAAGAAGAGAGGGAGTGTGGTGATGTAATGACCACAACAAAGAAGAGAGGGAGTGTGGTGATGTAATGACCACAACAAAGAAGAGAGGGAGTGTGGTGATGTAATGACCACAACAAAGAAGAGAGGGAGTGTGGTGATGTAATGACCACAACAAAGAAGAGAGGGAGTGTGGTGATGTAATGACCACAACAAAGAAGAGAGGAAGTGTGGTGATGTAATGACCACAACAAAGAAGAGAGGGAGTGTAGTGATGTAATGACCACAACAAAGAAGAGAGGGAGTGTGGTGATGTAATGATCACAACAAAGAAGAGAGGAAGTGTGGTGATGTAATGACCACAACAAAGAAGAGAGGGAGTGTGGTGATGTAATGACCACAACAAAGAAGAGAGGGAGTGTGGTGATGTAATGACCACAACAAAGAAGAGAGGGAGTGTGGTGATGTAATGATCACAACAAAGAAGAGAGGGAGTGTGGAGATGTAATGACCAGAACAAAGAAGAGAGGGAGTGTGGTGATGTAATGACCACAACAAAGAAGAGAGGGAGTGTGGTGATGTAATGATCACAACAAAGAAGAGAGGGAGTGTGGTGATGTAATGACCACAACAAAGAAGAGAGGGAGTGTGGTGATGTAATGACCACAACAAAGAAGAGAGGGAGTGTGGAGATGTAATGATCACAACAAAGAAGAGAGGGAGTGTGGTGATGTAATGACCACAACAAAGAAGAGAGGGAGTGTGGTGATGTAATGATCACAACAAAGAAGAGAGGGAGTGTGGTGATGTAATGACCACAACAAAGAAGAGAGGGAGTGTGGTGATGTAATGATCACAACAAAGAAGAGAGGGAGTGTAGTGATGTAATGATCACAACAAAGAAGAGAGGAAGTGTGGTGATGTAATGACCACAACAAAGAAGAGAGGAAGTGTGGTGATGTAATGTCCACAACAAAGAAGAGAGGGAGTGTGGTGATGTAATGACCACAACAAAGAAGAGAGGGAGTGTGGTGATGTAATGACCACAACAAAGAAGAGAGGAAGTGTGGTGATGTAATGTCCACAACAAAGAAGAGAGGGAGTGTGGTGATGTAATGACCACAACAAAGAAGAGAGGAAGTGTGGTGATGTAATGTCCACAACAAAGAAGAGAGGGAGTGTAGTGATATAATGACCACAACAAAGAAGAGAGGGAGTGTGGTGATGTAATGACCACAACAAAGAAGAGAGGAAGTGTGGTGATGTAATGTCCACAACAAAGAAGAGAGGGAGTGTGGTGATGTAATGACCACAACAAAGAAGAGAGGGAGTGTGGTGATGTAATGACCACAACAAAGAAGAGAGGGAGTGTGGTGATGTAATGACCACAACAAAGAAGAGAGGGAGTGTGGTGATGTAATGACCACAACAAAGAAGAGAGGGAGTGTGGTGATGTAATGACCACAACAAAGAAGAGAGGGAGTGTGGTGATGTAATGATCACATCAAAGAAGAGAGGGAGTGTGGTGATGTAATGATCACAACAAAGAAGAGAGGGAGTGTGGTGATGTAATGATCACATCAAAGAAGAGAGGAAGTGTAGTGATGTAATGATCACAACAAAGAAGAGAGGGAGTGTGGTGATGTAATGATCACAACAAAGAAGAGAGGGAGTGTAGTGATGTAATGATCACAACAAAGAAGAGAGGAAGTGTGGTGATGTAATGTCCACAACAAAGAAGAGAGGGAGTGTGGTGATGTAATGATCACAACAAAGAAGAGAGGAAGTGTGGTGATGTAATGTCCACAACAAAGAAGAGAGGGAGTGTGGTGATGTAATGACCACAACAAAGAAGAGAGGGAGTGTGGTGATGTAATGACCACAACAAAGAAGAGAGGGAGTGTGGTGATGTAATGATCACAACAAAGAAGAGAGGGAGTGTGGTGATGTAATGACCACAACAAAGAAGAGAGGGAGTGTGGTGATGTAATGACCACAACAAAGAAGAGAGGGAGTGTGGTGATGTAATGACCACAACAAAGAAGAGAGGGAGTGTGGTGATGTAATGACCACAACAAAGAAGAGAGGAAGTGTGGTGATGTAATGACCACAACAAAGAAGAGAGGAAGTGTGGTGATGTAATGACCACAACAAAGAAGAGAGGAAGTGTGGTGATGTAATGACCACAACAAAGAAGAGAGGGAGTGTAGTGATGTAATGACCACAACAAAGAAGAGAGGGAGTGTGGTGATGTAATGATCACAACAAAGAAGAGAGGGAGTGTGGTGATGTAATGTCCACAACAAAGAAGAGAGGGAGTGTGGTGATGTAATGACCACAACAAAGAAGAGAGGGAGTGTGGTGATGTAATGACCACAACAAAGAAGAGAGGGAGTGTGGTGATGTAATGACCACAACAAAGAAGAGAGGGAGTGTGGTGATGTAATGACCACAACAAAGAAGAGAGGAAGTGTGGTGATGTAATGACCACAACAAAGAAGAGAGGGAGTGTGGTGATGTAATGACCACAACAAAGAAGAGAGGGAGTGTGGTGATGTAATGACCACAACAAAGAAGAGAGGAAGTGTGGTGATGTAATGTCCACAACAAAGAAGAGAGGGAGTGTGGTGATGTAATGACCACAACAAAGAAGAGAGGGAGTGTGGTGATGTAATGACCACAACAAAGAAGAGAGGGAGTGTGGTGATGTAATGACCACAACAAAGAAGAGAGGGAGTGTGGTGATGTAATGACCACAACAAAGAAGAGAGGGAGTGTGGTGATGTAATGACCACAACAAAGAAGAGAGGAAGTGTGGTGATGTAATGTCCACAACAAAGAAGAGAGGGAGTGTGGTGATGTAATGACCACAACAAAGAAGAGAGGGAGTGTGGAGATGTAATGACCACAACAAAGAAGAGAGGAAGTGTGGTGATGTAATGACCACAACAAAGAAGAGAGGGAGTGTGGTGATGTAATGACCACAACAAAGAAGAGAGGAAGTGTGGTGATGTAATGATCACAACAAAGAAGAGAGGGAGTGTGGTGATGTAATGACCACAACAAAGAAGAGAGGAAGTGTAGTGATGTAATGACCACAACAAAGAAGAGAGGGAGTGTGGTGATGTAATGATCACAACAAAGAAGAGAGGAAGTGTGGTGATGTAATGATCACAACAAAGAAGAGAGGGAGTGTGGTGATGTAATGACCACAACAAAGAAGAGAGGGAGTGTGGTGATGTAATGACCACAACAAAGAAGAGAGGGAGTGTGGTGATGTAATGACCACAACAAAGAAGAGAGGGAGTATGGTGATGTAATGATCACAACAAAGAAGAGAGGGAGTGTGGTGATGTAATGTCCACAACAAAGAAGAGAGGGAGTGTGGAGATGTAATGTCCACAACAAAGAAGAGAGGGAGTGTGGTGATGTAATGATCACAACAAAGAAGAGAGGGAGTGTGGTGATGTAATGATCACAACAAAGAAGAGAGGGAGTGTGGTGATGTAATGACCACAACAAAGAAGAGAGGGAGTGTGGTGATGTAATGACCACAACAAAGAAGAGAGGGAGTGTGGTGATGTAATGACCACAACAAAGAAGAGAGGGAGTGTGGTGATGTAATGACCACAACAAAGAAGAGAGGGAGTGTGGTGATGTAATGACCACAACAAAGAAGAGAGGGAGTGTGGTGATGTAATGTCCACAACAAAGAAGAGAGGGAGTGTGGAGATGTAATGACCACAACAAAGAAGAGAGGGAGTGTGGTGATGTAATGACCACAACAAAGAAGAGAGGGAGTGTGGAGATGTAATGTCCACAACAAAGAAGAGAGGGAGTGTGGTGATGTAATGACCACAACAAAGAAGAGAGGGAGTGTGGTGATGTAATGACCACAACAAAGAAGAGAGGAAGTGTGGTGATGTAATGATCACAACAAAGAAGAGAGGGAGTGTGGTGATGTAATGACCACAACAAAGAAGAGAGGAAGTGTGGTGATGTAATGACCACAACAAAGAAGAGAGGGAGTGTGGTGATGTAATGACCACAACAAAGAAGAGAGGAAGTGTGGTGATGTAATGACCACAACAAAGAAGAGAGGGAGTGTGGTGATGTAATGACCACAACAAAGAAGAGAGGAAGTGTGGTGATGTAATGACCACAACAAAGAAGAGAGGGAGTGTGGTGATGTAATGACCACAACAAAGAAGAGAGGGAGTGTGGTGATGTAATGACCACAACAAAGAAGAGAGGGAGTGTGGTGATGTAATGACCACAACAAAGAAGAGAGGGAGTGTGGTGATGTAATGTCCACAACAAAGAAGAGAGGGAGTGTGGTGATGTAATGACCACAACAAAGAAGAGAGGGAGTGTGGTGATGTAATGACCACAACAAAGAAGAGAGGGAGTGTGGTGATGTAATGACCACAACAAAGAAGAGAGGGAGTGTGGTGATGTAATGACCACAACAAAGAAGAGAGGGAGTGTAGTGATGTAATGACCACAACAAAGAAGAGAGGGAGTGTGGTGATGTAATGATCACAACAAAGAAGAGAGGAAGTGTAGTGATGTAATGACCACAACAAAGAAGAGAGGAAGTGTGGTGATGTAATGACCACAACAAAGAAGAGAGGGAGTGTGGTGATGTAATGACCACAACAAAGAAGAGAGGGAGTGTGGTGATGTAATGATCACAACAAAGAAGAGAGGGAGTGTGGAGATGTAATGACCACAACAAAGAAGAGAGGGAGTGTGGTGATGTAATGATCACAACAAAGAAGAGAGGGAGTGTGGTGATGTAATGATCACAACAAAGAAGAGAGGGAGTGTGGAGATGTAATGACCACAACAAAGAAGAGAGGGAGTGTGGTGATGTAATGACCACAACAAAGAAGAGAGGGAGTGTGGTGATGTAATGTCCACAACAAAGAAGAGAGGGAGTGTGGTGATGTAATGACCACAACAAAGAAGAGAGGGAGTGTGGTGATGTAATGACCACAACAAAGAAGAGAGGGAGTGTGGTGATGTAATGACCACAACAAAGAAGAGAGGGAGTGTGGTGATGTAATGATCACAACAAAGAAGAGAGGGAGTGTAGTGATGTAATGACCACAACAAAGAAGAGAGGGAGTGTGGTGATGTAATGATCACAACAAAGAAGAGAGGAAGTGTAGTGATGTAATGACCACAACAAAGAAGAGAGGAAGTGTGGTGATGTAATGACCACAACAAAGAAGAGAGGGAGTGTGATGATGTAATGACCACAACAAAGAAGAGAGGGAGTGTGGTGATGTAATGATCACAACAAAGAAGAGAGGGAGTGTGGAGATGTAATGACCACAACAAACAAGAGAGGGAGTGTGGTGATGTAATGATCACAACAAAGAAGAGAGGGAGTGTGGTGATGTAATGATCACAACAAAGAAGAGAGGGAGTGTGGAGATGTAATGACCACAACAAAGAAGAGAGGGAGTGTGGTGATGTAATGACCACAACAAAGAAGAGAGGGAGTGTGGTGATGTAATGTCCACAACAAAGAAGAGAGGGAGTGTGGTGATGTAATGACCACAACAAAGAAGAGAGGGAGTGTGGTGATGTAATGACCACAACAAAGAAGAGAGGGAGTGTGGTGATGTAATGACCACAACAAAGAAGAGAGGGAGTGTGGTGATGTAATGACCACAACAAAGAAGAGAGGGAGTGTGGTGATGTAATGTCCACAACAAAGAAGAGAGGGAGTGTGGAGATGTAATGACCACAACAAAGAAGAGAGGGAGTGTGGTGATGTAATGACCACAACAAAGAAGAGAGGGAGTGTGGAGATGTAATGTCCACAACAAAGAAGAGAGGGAGTGTGGTGATGTAATGACCACAACAAAGAAGAGAGGGAGTGTGGTGATGTAATGACCACAACAAAGAAGAGAGGAAGTGTGGTGATGTAATGATCACAACAAAGAAGAGAGGGAGTGTGGTGATGTAATGACCACAACAAAGAAGAGAGGAAGTGTGGTGATGTAATGACCACAACAAAGAAGAGAGGGAGTGTGGTGATGTAATGACCACAACAAAGAAGAGAGGAAGTGTGGTGATGTAATGACCACAACAAAGAAGAGAGGGAGTGTGGTGATGTAATGACCACAACAAAGAAGAGAGGAAGTGTGGTGATGTAATGACCACAACAAAGAAGAGAGGGAGTGTGGTGATGTAATGACCACAACAAAGAAGAGAGGGAGTGTGGTGATGTAATGACCACAACAAAGAAGAGAGGGAGTGTGGTGATGTAATGACCACAACAAAGAAGAGAGGGAGTGTGGTGATGTAATGTCCACAACAAAGAAGAGAGGGAGTGTGGTGATGTAATGACCACAACAAAGAAGAGAGGGAGTGTGGTGATGTAATGACCACAACAAAGAAGAGAGGGAGTGTGGTGATGTAATGACCACAACAAAGAAGAGAGGGAGTGTGGTGATGTAATGACCACAACAAAGAAGAGAGGGAGTGTAGTGATGTAATGACCACAACAAAGAAGAGAGGGAGTGTGGTGATGTAATGATCACAACAAAGAAGAGAGGAAGTGTAGTGATGTAATGACCACAACAAAGAAGAGAGGAAGTGTGGTGATGTAATGACCACAACAAAGAAGAGAGGGAGTGTGGTGATGTAATGACCACAACAAAGAAGAGAGGGAGTGTGGTGATGTAATGATCACAACAAAGAAGAGAGGGAGTGTGGAGATGTAATGACCACAACAAAGAAGAGAGGGAGTGTGGTGATGTAATGATCACAACAAAGAAGAGAGGGAGTGTGGTGATGTAATGATCACAACAAAGAAGAGAGGAAGTGTGGTGATGTAATGACCACAACAAAGAAGAGAGGGAGTGTGGTGATGTAATGACCACAACAAAGAAGAGAGGGAGTGTGGTGATGTAATGATCACAACAAAGAAGAGAGGGAGTGTGGAGATGTAATGACCACAACAAAGAAGAGAGGGAGTGTGGTGATGTAATGATCACAACAAAGAAGAGAGGGAGTGTGGTGATGTAATGATCACAACAAAGAAGAGAGGAAGTGTGGTGATGTAATGACCACAACAAAGAAGAGAGGAAGTGTGGTGATGTAATGACCACAACAAAGAAGAGAGGGAGTGTGGTGATGTAATGACCACAACAAAGAAGAGAGGGAGTGTGGAGATGTAATGACCACAACAAAGAAGAGAGGGAGTGTGGTGATGTAATGACCACAACAAAGAAGAGAGGGAGTGTGGTGATGTAATGTCCACAACAAAGAAGAGAGGGAGTGTGGTGATGTAATGACCACAACAAAGAAGAGAGGGAGTGTGGTGATGTAATGATCACAACAAAGAAGAGAGGGAGTGTGGAGATGTAATGATCACAACAAAGAAGAGAGGGAGTGTGGTGATGTAATGATCACAACAAAGAAGAGAGGGAGTGTGGAGATGTAATGATCACAACAAAGAAGAGAGGGAGTGTGGAGATGTAATGACCACAACAAAGAAGAGAGGGAGTGTGGTGATGTAATGATCACAACAAAGAAGAGAGGGAGTGTGGTGATGTAATGACCACAACAAAGAAGAGAGGGAGTGTGGAGATGTAATGATCACAACAAAGAAGAGAGGGAGTGTAGTGATGTAATGACCACAACAAAGAAGAGAGGGAGTGTGGAGATGTAATGATCACAACAAAGAAGAGAGGGAGTGTGGTGATGTAATGACCACAACAAAGAAGAGAGGGAGTGTGGAGATGTAATGACCACAACAAAGAAGAGAGGGAGTGTGGTGATGTAATGACCACAACAAAGAAGAGAGGGAGTGTGGAGATGTAATGATCACAACAAAGAAGAGAGGGAGTGTAGTGATGTAATGATCACAACAAAGAAGAGAGGGAGTGTGGTGATGTAATGTCCAGAAACAAAGAAGAGAGGGAGTGTAGTGATCTAATGTCCACAACTTAAGAATCATTGTGGAATCTGAAAAGACACATATCCCAAAAGCATGATGGCATACTTACTATGTGCGCATGCTAAAAGAAAGGAACGAGGTGGATAGATAACTAAGTGTGTCATTGTATCAAAGTATTTATAAACAAAAAAAAATGATTTCTTAAACGTTTCGTACATTTTTGTTCTATTATCAATACAATAGGCCATAATGATTTTGGCCCAATAGGCCTGGCATATTTTGCCTTAAAACCTTTAGGCCTACCTATAGAAAACATTTCAAACAACTCTGCATCTCTGCCCAGCCTGGGGCGGCCAACAGGGTGTTTAGCATCCCCAGTGGTTCTACAAGTATGGAGAGGATATTTACTGCTGCTGACCTGCTCTCCAGGCACCATCACATGAGACAGAAGCCACAGACTGGCCAAACTGGTGTTTCTAAAAATGAATTCAAAGGCACGAATAAGTCATTTTTCGTTTAATTAGTATTTAATTCTAAGTCAAATCAAATCGAAATTGTATTTGTCACATGCGCCAAATACAACAGTGAAATACTACTTACAAGCCCTTAATAACTAACAATGCAGTTTTAAGAAAAATACCTACAAAAATCACAGCCTATTTGCACAGAGAGAGAGAGAGAGACAGAGAGAGAGAGAGGTGTAGAGAGAGAGAGAGAGAGAGGGAGAGAGAGAGAGAGAGAGAGAGAGAGAGAGAGAGAGAGAGAGAGAGAGAGAGAGAGAGAGAGAGAGAGAGAGAGAGAGAGATGGCTGTCGTAAATAATGTGTAACCGTAATTCTGGCCATCTGTCTACAGCAACCATCATCACTCATCGCTCCTTGGAGCTAATGTAGCCTACTTAACACACTGACTGATGCTAGGAGACTGTGTGTCAGACCTGGGTTCAAATAGTAGTTTAAATATTTGAAATACTTTGTGCGTATGCAAGAGCCAGACGTTGGTGTATAAAGTGGGATTTGCACTTTTGGGACTATTTCATTGGTTCCATTGCACCAGGGAAGCTCAATCATGCCCAGCTAAAGTATTTTAAATGATTTCAAATTCCATTTGAACTGAGGTCTGGTGTGTGTATGGAGTAAATTGGCTTAGTTAACTTATGCAAAGAGTGCCTATGTCTAAAATGGCACCCTATTCCCTATGTAGCGCACTACTTTTGACCAGGGCCCATAGTTACCCATACACTTTTAGAAAAAAAAGTTCCCAAAGGGTTCTTCGGCTGTCACCATAGGAGATCCCTTTTTGAAATTATGTGTACTTCTTGCAATCACCTTTTCATGTTTATTCAAATAATTTTCGTTCAAATACATATAGTTTGATTTTAATAGTTCAAAACCAAATGGTAGGTCCAGGTAGTCACAAAAAAAATCGATGGGTGTTGGTTAAATTGTATTTTAATGAATGGAGCGAATGTTTTCACCTGTGAGCGCGGCGCGGTTTTTAGCAGAGCGTTGGAAAGGACATGTGCGCCGTATTTTGTATTTTCTTTGTTCTATACAAGAGCAAGGTAATGTTGATTAGAATGTATTTACTTCAGCATCATTGTGTAGCATGCATACAGCTCAGTGCATAGTAAGTATTGCCTAATTTGGCTCACTCATACTATATAGTATAACACTCAAATACACATAACATCAGCGCCATCTATTGGCTTGGTGCAACTACGCTCACGTGCTCTGTTACGGACACACATTTTATCTTAGCCACCAATGAGGGATGAGGTTATTGCTGTGTGATTGGAGGATATGCTGAAAAATGGACAACTCTCTTTCACTTTCATTCAGCAAAGCTTCTCTAAATTCTGCAATGACGCACCTGCTTCGAACGCTGAAAACAACTTAGAACGCAATAAGAAAAATACACGCTGGAAACATGGCATCTATTAATCGATGTTTGATAAATCAATAGGTCTGATCATTCTTAATATGTCAAACTAATAACGTTCTACGTGAACATTTAATTAACCATTTGTAACTTTATTTGATTTACCTCCAAACAAAAGTGAAAGTAACTTCACTGTATAACAGCCTAACATTTTAACTGTCTCTAAATTGTATTTGGTTTCGAGCGTGGTCATTAATTAAATTGTGAAATTAGGGGTCTATTCTGTATATTTATGAATGGTCAGTAATTACTGTTGAATAAAAAACTACTGGAAAGATGCTTGAAATCCTGCTTTTTGGATATTTGATTACATGCGTTTCTGGTAAGAATTGTTTTTCTTCACTTCTGACATTTTCTAAACATGAAATGATTGTATATTCTGGACATTAGTCACCTATGCTCACATTCCTGCTCCTTATGACCTCTTCCCGTGCCTCTCTCTCGATTCTGTCCCCGCCTCTCACTCCTCATGCTCCTCCTCCCCTTCTCTCCCTCTCTTAGGCCAGGGAGGAGCAGACGTGGTGCTGTCATGTTCTCTGGTGGAGGAGGGTAGTGGGATGGGGGGAATGGGAGGTGGGGCTCTCTTCAGCCGCACCCCAGCAACACTTGTCCTCAGAGACCTGGCCGTGACCCCTGATCTTTCACCTGATACTCTGACCCCCTTCAACCCTCCTGCTGTCCCCGATCCTGACAACATCATCTTGGAGGCTAAAGGTTGGTTCATTATCAGGTTCTCTTTTGTACAGCAGAGTTACCTGATGGAATTACCTTGCCCTTCTCTCTCCCTCACACCATCCCTCTCCTGCACTCTCCCTCCACCCCTCTCTGCTTTCTGACAGTTGAGTCTCCTGAGATCCCAGAGGCAGACCTGCTGCTCCACGCTGACTGTAACGAGCAGGAAGTGACATGTGAGATCAGCCGCTACTTCCCTCGTAATGCCAAGGAGGGCTCCACAGAACCAGCCTATTTCATTGGCTCCTTGCAGATAGAGGGGGGTGGGCTCAGCCTCACATTGGTCCTGCAGACACTGCCACTGGACCAATCAGATCGTCCAGCTCTCATGCAGAGCAAACTGGAACTCCCCCTCAGCCAATCAGGAACTTTGCTGACTGAGGGTGAGACAAGGAGGTTATTATAATGCTTCTGGTAGTATGCCTGTTGTAGAGCAGACATGTCATATTGTAATGATGTATAACACTGTTACTCTCTCATTCTCTCATCCGCATCTTCTCTTATCACCCTTCTTTCTTTCTCTAGTATTTTGCACTTTCTCTACTTTTCACTTGCTTCTTTCTCCATAATCCCTTCTTTCTCTCTCCCTTGTCTTCCCCAGTGGTGTTCCTGGTGTTCTCTCGCTCAGAGTCCCACTCCGCTCCTCTAAGGGGCATGGCCCTCCTGGACTGTGGCTTCAGGCAGCAGGCCCCACCCCCAGGGCGGGAGCTGGGGCTTGAGTGGCGGCTGCAGCACAGAGGAAGTGGGAGGAAAGTGCTGGAGATTAGGGCGGGGCAGACGGAGACAGAGGAGGGGCCAGCAGGTGAGAGAATAAAGGCATTATTTAAGTAGTTATGATGGTGCTATAAGTGTTGGATGAGTTAGGTCTACTTACCATCACAACATAAAGTGCATTAGGACCTCCATGGTCAACATTCCAACTTTATTATCCACCCAGAGATGGAAACGAAGAATGTGTTACTGCTGTCATAGCTAGGAACCCAGAGGTTTACTGAATGATTACTATGAAAATTTGACCTATTTTTCACCTCATCATACTCTGTTTCGCATCGTTTTTTCCTCCTCCAGTACACGTGGAGAGGGAGGGTTCGAGCGTGGATGCCGCCCTGCTGGTGGGGCAGGGTAATGCGTCTCTGACTCTGGCCAGACTGAAGGTATCTGACGAGGGGACCTACATCTGCACCGTCAGCACTGGACTGTACCAGGCCCAGCAGGTCATACAGCTACACGTCACACGTGAGTCCCTCTAAGAACACTTGTGACTGATTGTCTCTTTACATTAGTGGTCAACCGATTATGATTTTTCAATGCCGAAACCGATACCGATTATTGGAGGACCAAAAAAAGCTGACACCGATTAATCGTCCGATTTTTATATATATTTGTAATAATGACAATTACAACAATACTGAATGAACACTTATTTTAACTTAATATAAAACATTAATAAAATCCATTTCGTCTCAAATAAATAATTAAACATGTTCAATTTGGTTTAAATAATGCAAAAACAAAGTGTTGGAGAAGAAAGTAAAAGTGCAATATGTGCCATGTAAAAAAGCTAACGTTTAAGTTCCTTGCTCAGAACATGAGAACATATGAAAGCTGGTGGTTCCTTTTAACATGAGTCTTCAATATTCCCAGGTAAGAAGTTTTAGGTTGTAGTTATTATAGGAATTTATAGGACTATTTCTCTCTATACCATTTGTATTTCATGTACTTTTGACAATTGGATGTTCTTATAGGCAGTATAGTATTGCCAGCCTAACCTCAGGAGTTGATAGGCTTGAAGTCATAAACAGCGCTGTGCTTCAAGCATTGCAAAGAGCTGCTGTTAAACGCAGGAAAGTGCTGTTTGAATGAATGCTTACGAGCCTGCTGCTGCCTACCCCCACTCAGTCAGACTGCTCTATCAAATATCAAATCATAGATTTAATTATAATATAATAAACACACAGAAATACGAGCCTTGGGTCATTAATATGGTCAAATCCGGAAACTATAATAAAAAATAAAAAACGTTTATTCTTTCAGTGAAATACGGAACCATTCCGTATTTTATCGAACGGGTGTCAACCCTAAGTCTAAATATTGCTGTTACATTGCACAACCTTCGATGTTATGTCATAATTATATACAATTCTGGAAAATTAATTCCGGTCTTTGTTAGGAAGAAATGGTTCACACAGTTTACAACGAGCCAGGCGGCCCAAACTGCTGCGTATACCCTGACTCTGCTTACACTGAACACAAGATAAGTGACACAATTTCCCTAGTTAATATTGTCTGCTAACGTTAATTTATTTTAACTAAATATGCAGGTTTAAAAATATATATTGTGTATTGATTTTAAGAAAGGCATTGATGTTTATGGTTATAACTTGTGACATTGGTGCTACGATTGTGCTTTTTTTGTGAATGTGCTTTTGTTAAATCATCCCCCGTTTGGCGAAGTAGGCTGTGATTCGATGATAAATTAACAGGTACCGCATTGATTATATGCAACGCAGGACAAGCTAGTTAAACTAGTAATATCATCAACCATGTGTAGTTAATTAGTGATTATGTTAAGATTGATTATTTTTTGTAAGAAAAGTTTGACGCTAGCTAGCAACTTACCTTGGCTCCTTGCTGCACTCGTGTAACAGGTGGTCAGCCTGCCATGCAGTCTCCTCGTGGATTGCAACATAATCGGCGTCCAAAAATGCCGATTACCGATTGTTATGAAAACTTGTAATCGGCCCTGCCGATTAATCGGTTGACCTCTACTTTACATAGGCAGCAGGTGGCGTTGGTACAGTAACCAAAAGTTTGCTGGTTTGAATGCCCGAGACGAAAATTTGAAAAATCTGTCAATGTGCCCTTGAGCAAGGCACTTAACCCTAATTGCTCCTGTAAGTTGCTCTAGATAAGAGGGTCTGCTGAATGACTCAAATGTACATTATTTCTCTACACATATGAACATGTGTTTATTACATTAGGTGTCTATGTCATGTGTGACATAGTGTGCACACTATTCACATCTAAATACGAAGTCTCTCTGTCTTCAGAACCTCCTCATGTTTCTCTCTCTGAGGAGAAGCTGGTATTTTGGGATGAGTTGCCCCAGAAACTGAGCTGCCACTGCAAGAACTACTACCCTCTGGATGTCCAGGTGTGTCTGGTGCGGTCGACCAATGAAATATTCAGTCATTCATATTCACAGATACCACTGTTACAAAGTGATTAGCACACAAGCACACAGCGATCATACCTCTAATGAAATCAGAAGATCATTGGTAGGTCATCGTACAGCACTTATAATATTAATATCCTAAATATTACAGACATTATACTGAGACTCTCTTCTCTCTCAGATGGAGTGGTTCTCCGTCTCCTCTACAGACTCAGAGCCTAGCGTCCTATCAGACCAGGTGTCTCTCTCCAGCCATCGGCAGCACAGCGACAGGACCATGTCCATCTCCTCCCACCTCACCCTTCACCCCTCCACCTTCCCCCCTGGAACCACGGTCACCTGCAGAGTGACCCACCCGGCCCTGGACACACCCCTCTCCCTCAGCCTGACAGTAGAGACACCTGAGCCAGGTAAGCTGCTACAGACACAGGCGTGAGAGGACAATAGGAAATTAGGTGAACATCAGCATTGCTGATGGGTCACGTTCATTAGGCGTGAATGGACAACTAAAATATAATGAGTGTTCTTATCAGGCAGGTTCAGATACTGCTCTTTTGCTAAATGTTTTCTCCTGTTGGGTGCCTGCTGACTGTGAGTCATTGGGAGAACCTGAGCAGAAACAAAATGGTGTCCATTCATATTAGTCCAAACGGTTCCCTGTTGTTACAGATTCCTACTGGATGGTCCTGGGTTTTCTGGTTATCACCATTCTGTTCTTCTACCAAGTGATGAAATAGGTAAGTTCCCCATGCTCCCTATGGACCTCCTTGTATGTTTAACTATTGTTTGTAGTAAGACAACAGTAGCCTAGAGATGCGAAGCAAATTTCTGTCCAAACAGACAAGTAATACATTTTTCTTCTTTTTTTTTCCTTGCAAAGAGTTCCGACCTAATTCACAGACCTGGATTCTTTCAGGGTCGCAGAGGCACAGCACCTGAAGCTGTTGAAAACCAATATCTTAAAGAGTTGCTGTAATGTGAATTACTGTTGTACTATAAACAGTTGTACATTTTCTTCAAATAAATGTTTTCTTCGATAGTATCATTGGTGTTGTTCTCTGAATCTGGAGAGACGGTGTGGGATTAAACCTGTTCATTTTCACTTCAATGATGAAAACATTCATGTTGATGATTTTCTTTATTAGCATCAAGTGGTTAGCATGCGTTGAAAGAATTCTCACGATCCAGTTGTATCTCTCCCAGTATTATCATGTTGTATCATTTATTTACCTAATCATATTATTAGATCATTGTTTTGAGGAATCACCACTATTTTCATTCATAAATGCAATTTACACATAGCTAATATTTTTCATATTTTTTTTTTACAATGTGTCAAACAGTCCCTCTTAATCAACCATTGAGAGGAAAATTATATTTTCTGGAATATCCAACACCAAAAGTAAAATATAAACCTACTAAAAAACACATTTTCAGGAGCAATAGTCTGGCAAAGATGAAGTACTTTATGGTACTACTTGTACGCTACTATGGTTTTCGTTTTTTCCCCGTCAGAATACTACTGTAGCAACCATTGTTCTCTGGTTGTGTATTAGTTATTTTGAAAGCAGGTGAGCAACAAAAATTTGGCAAACTCTTGAGCTTCATTGCATTGCATACTCATGAGTTACTAATTGAGCGCATAGATACAGTAGCCTATACACAGGTCCTGAAAACCACTAAACCAAACAAAATAAATGTACAATCGGCAGTTAAGTTTCAGAAATGGCAGATACATAGGTCACACAAATAGGCAAAACTATGGACATCGTCTGCCATGCAAGTCAAGTAAGACACAAACACTACTTCCATTGGGCTTATTGGATACTGTAGGTAACAGCCTAAAGTCTACTGTAGATAACAGTGTGTGTTTTTGTTGGTTTGATGTGCAGGAAGTGGGTTATTTGGGGGGTTATTTGGTTATGTCCTCTCCAGATAAGGGACAGTCTATTGAACCATTCCTCCCTAACCCTGTACCCTCTCTACTAGAACGTACAAGAGTGTCTGAACACAACCACAACACAGTAAAGCTGCTCACTAATCAATCAAAAATGTACTATGCAGTGTTATTACACAGACCTGCCTTTAGGTGTGTTGAGAGTTAATGCTGTATAGACTTTTGTCTGCACTCCTGAAAGAATACTCTATGTAGGTACAGACGGTCTGTTTCTGTCTGTCAATGTCAATCTAGCTAACTGTCCGTCTGTCTGTCTGTGGTACAAGAATAAAGATATACTAAAAGTCAGTGTCCCAAAAGTGGTTTCTGCCTTTTCCAGTATCCTTCCTGGCTTTTCTTATTCTCTCTATCTCTCTCTTAAACACCACAGTCAGCGAGTGAGAGGAAGAGGGAGGTAAAGGAAAAGGCAGGAATGCCCGTCAAGGCCTACATCAACTAACCCTGGAAAAAGCTACTGGCTACACTGATTTGGATCACAAGTACACACACACACACACACACATGACAAAATGATCATACTCTTAAACATGACCTTGTATTAGTAAGTAGTGTTTATAATGGTAGTGGTATGAGGTACGGGATCAGGAGGGGTTGTTAGGTACTGTATGTCAGTATCAATTTACAAATGTGGTATGCTCTCCAAAAGGTAACACGAACAAGCTTTGGCGGATAGAAAGAACTGCTGCGCTCTTTCATTGCACTCACTCTCTCTTTCTCCATGCTCTCTCTCTTTCACTTCTTCCTGCTTTCTCTCTCTCTCTCTCTCTTTCACTTCTTCCTGCTTTCTCTCTCTATCTCTCTCTCTCTCTTTCCCTACTGCACACTTCAATAATGTATGAGACGCAGAGGCAGGAGAGAGTGAGTGAGACAGCACGCCAACACAGAGGAAGAAAGATGGATCAAAGAGAAGGGAAGGGCAGGAGGACAAAGAGAAAAGAGAGCAACAACATCTACACACTAGCGTCATGTTTAAGTGCTAGATGGAAGACCTGGTGTGGAGGAAAAGGGGGCGGGACTGGAGTTTGGATTTGTGTCGATTTGTTTTCTTCTTCTCTCCTATTCCGCTCTCATGCCTGTGTCCTGCCACGGTGGGATTACTCAATAGAAGAAGTACACTATGAGAAAGATGGAGAGAGAGAGGAAGATAAAGAGAGGGGGAGGGAGAGAGGGGGGGGGGGATAGGGAGAATAATTATCTTTGCATTCAGTGGGCTACATCTACACATGTGTTGTTTCTGCTGAATGACTGGTAACAGAGGACTTATACTGTTTCAATCATTTACTGTAATACGTTGTCATGAATTATTGACATAAGAGTAGGCACTAGGAGACCGTCAGAGCAGGGCAGACCTGGGCCTGTTATAAGTGCACACTGATTATAGCTGTGGCCTTCGCCTTAACATCTACTGAACTTGACAAGTATGGATTCAGAATTGCATTAGTGGAAACCAAGACTGTTCTCAGGACAGGCCTGGTTGTAGCTAGATAGTGTTAGCATTTTAGCTAACCCTAACCATTTTCCTAACCTTTACCTAATTATCCTAACCTGCTACGTTAATTATCCTAAACCACTACGAAAAGTAACTTCTGCTAGTCAAAACTGGCAGACCTTCCCGGAGAGCAGTGTGAGTATCCGCTAATGCAATACAGAAGTATGGACATTCATTTAATCTGCACAAGAATTCATATGCCAAGAAATGTCCAAATGAAGTTTAAAAGACGTGAAGAAACCGTCTAACTGACTACATGCGAGTGGGTATCAATGAATGGTAATAGGGGAAAGTGAATAATGGTACTTACAGAAAAGGACTCCGACCACAAGAACTCCAATGATACCCATAATGATCATCATCTGGAAAGAAAAGCAAATGGAGAGTTAAAGGCTTTCTTTATTCTTCTATTCTTCTAGTTAATAAACCTGATAGATTTTCCTCAGGATGATAAAACATTTTTTATTCAGGGGTGAAGTCGCTGCGGATTAACGTTAGTCCTGCTGACCAAAAACACACACACACACACACACACACACACACACACACACACCAACCCAGCACGATGACAAACACAAAAAGCAGAGCGTAACATTTCATCACACTCCCTTTTGTCCAGTCAGTGTATTTTTGGTGCTATTGCTATGCAATTAATAAGAATAACTGCGTGTAGAGAAAACTCTGCAGTGAGAGCCTCCCTATTTCCCCATTCCCCGGAGCGCCGCTTCTCTCGCCCACAGACGCTAATTAGGGCATTAGTGCACGGGAAAGGGGGGTGACAGCATTCCAGGGACAGACTCTGTGTGTCCGCCTCAGCACCCTGCACCTCAATGGCTCAGTTGGTTGGTGGAGCATGGTACTGGTTGGTTGAGCATGGTACTGGTTGGTTGAGCATGGTACTGGTTGGTGGAGCATGGTACTGGTTGGTGGAGCATCGTACTGGTTGGTTGAGAATGGTACTGGTTGGTGGAGCATGGTACTGGTTGGTGGAGTATGGTGCTGGTTGGTGGAGCATGGTACTGGTTGGTGGAGTATGGTGCTGGTTGGTGGAGCATGGTACTGGTTGGTGGAGTATGGTGCTGGTTGGTGGAGCATGGTACTGGTTGGTGTAGCATGGTACTGGCGTTGCAACACCACCACAGTTGTGGCTCTGAATGAATACCCCATGGGCCACATAGAGTACACTGGATATATATGTTAACTTGAATATATGACAGTACACTGTCACTTTGGATAGAAAGAGTTGGCTAAATAACCATATTATTATCATGATCAATATTACCATTACCTTGTAATTCTCCTGAATATGATAATTTTAAGTCCTTTTGGATGAAAGTGTCTGCTAATGTGAATGACAATATAATCATTGATCACTGTCATTACCTTTGCGTTTTTCCACCAGTATTTGCTCTTGAGTTTGGCTGCACAGCTCTCGAACTGGGAGGCCCCGGCCTGGAGAGCATCCGCTCTGTCATCCAGCTCCGACAGCTTCTGGTCCCTCTCCAGAACCTTGTCCACATTCACCCGCATAATATCCACCACCTGGAGAGGAGAGGAGAGGAGTGGAGTGGAGAGGAGAGGAGAGGAGGAATTGTTGTCGTGGGTATTGTATTTTGGAATAGTTGTTACAACATTTCTCAGCGTTTCATTCATTATGCACACACCACAAACACACAGCAATAAAATAACAAATTCATGTTGTCAGGTCGATGGAATATCATGTTGATCCCAGAAAGCCACACCCTGATGAAGACTGCATAGCCAAAGCATTACTGAAATAAATCATAAAACAAATCAAACTGCATGGTAGAGTAGAGTAGAGTAGACTATGCTACTCTATTTTTAGATTTCCCAACAATCAAAGAATGTCACAAAGAAACAATCTATGTCCTTTCCTTTTCTGTTAGCTCTGTTTCTACAGCTTGACTCATGACCGCATTTCATTCCAGAAGGTTGGTCCTTTACTTCTGCCCTCATTTCCCCCCTTTCCCCTATTTCATTGAATTGGATAGATGAAAGCAAAATGGGGGAAACTGGGTGGCGCTGTTGCTTACACCAAGGAGAGTGAACGAGTGCAGAGAGGAGGGAGCAACTGGAAATGCAGCCCAGATCTGGCCTAATTGCTGCTAGTTGTCTCACGCTGTGACGTCAATCCCAGATTGACAAGCTAGCTACTTGCTGTAGTTTAAAATGTTGTACTATATGGTTTGGCACAAGTGGGAGTACTGTTAGGAGCATGGTATCGAAGCCAGGAGCAGGTTGGTTGGTACTGTACGTGTGTGTCACACTAGCTCACCTCCTCCACTTGGGCTTGTGTCTGTTGTAGCCTGCGGTTGCTGGAGGTGTTGGGAGGAGGGGGTGGGGGCCCTCCACCTGGGGCTCCGTCTGCTCCTGGGGCCCCTGGGGCTCCGGGAGGTCCAGCTGGGGGAGCAGCATCTGGGGCAGACCTGGGAAGGGGAGAGAAGGAGGAAGGGACAGAGAGGAGAAGAGATGGGAAGTGCGAGGGATAGGAGAGGGGGAAGGAGGGAGAAGAGAAGAGGGGAGATGAGGAAGGGTAAGACTTTTTTTACATTACAGTAATTTAGCAGTCATGAGCAAGCTGAAACAACTGCATTTTAGAGGTGTTGTAACTAAAACAAAAAAACAAAGAAGAAAAGCCTTGATAACAGAACTCAGTGATAAAAGCAATTCAGATTAAAAGTTCAAAAGCACAGAAGGGCAAGTATAATGAGGAGAGGGGAAAGAGGAGGAGGATGAGGAAAGAAGGGATATGAGATAAAGGACGGAATTGGAAGCCAGAGAGGGGAAGAGGGAGAGGAAGAGTATTTGAGAGGCTGTATCGCATTTGTAGAAATCAAGACTGTTCTCGGGGCAGGTCTGCCGGTTTTGACTAACAGAAATGACTTTCATAGAATATTGGTAGAATGCCCTGAGAACAGTCTTGGTTTTCACTAATGCGATGCCGCATGGGGGAGAGGAAGAAATATGAATGATGAGGTACAGAAATGAGAAGAGCTGTTGGTGAGGAGAATAAAGGGGATAAAGTCAGAATTGTACATAGATGCCTCCCTGAGAGAGAGAGAGAGAGAGAGAGAGAGAGAGAGAGAGAGATGGGAGAGAGATTGGAGAGAGTCAGAAAGAGAGAGAGAGAGAGTATCAGATTAAGCAAGAGGGAGATAAGAAGAAGAGGAGGATGAGAGGAAAGGCCAAAAGAAAAGTAAGGGGAGTCTGTAGAGATGGTGAACAGGAGAGATTGGAGAGAACAGGGAGATTAAGAGAGAGGGTTAAGAGAGAAGGATAAGAAGAAAGGGAATAAAAGGAGAGAAGAGAGAGAAAAGGCAGAAGGATTAAAAGATGGGGCAAACAACTAATTTGGTTCAGAAGGGTAAAGAGAGGGGGAGGATGGGTGGTGAGGGAAAGGGGAGGGGTGAGAGGGGGAGCGTTCTAACACAGACAGCCTCCATGGACTCATCTGGGGGTGTTGGTCCTGACTTAGACTATTGAAATTAGTCAAATATAAAGTAGAGGCAACCATTCCATCCACCATATATATATGAATATTAAGAATATAGCCATCATTTGAAAGGCATGAACTTGTTCTATACTGCAGGTGCAGGACAGTCTCATGCCAGATGTCATGCGTAGTACCCTACTGTAGTACCCTACTGTATTTCCTACTGTAACCGGAGAAGAAGACAAACATCTCAGACCAATCAGTTCACATTGATATTGATTTTCTAATACTTCACAGACATTTGAAAACCTGGAAGTCCCTAGAACCATACGGTACAAAACCCATGGTATAAAGAAAGAAAACATAATTTCAGCTGAAATAAGCCAATTTTTAATTAAAATAATCAAGCAAAAAATGAATTTCTTTTGAAGCCCAGAAGAGGACTAAGGGTAATCAACTACAGTAGACGAGATCCATCATTCAGAGCTGCTGTGACGGAAAAAGACTTGCGTCAGCAAAATACATTAAGCTAGAACAAATCAATAGAGCATAGAAAGAGCCTGACAACATGATATAAATACTCAACATATTAGAATAAAACATGTTTAGTGAATTGAACAAATGAATAGAATAAGTAAAAAAGAGGAAGCCCTGCATTGATACTCACATCTTCTATGCAGCTGCTTGGAACTGACTCACTGTCAGTGAGCGGTGGGGGCGAGAGAGAGAGCGCGAGAGACGAAAGGGGGAAGGGTCTGAAGTAAAAAATAAAAAAGCGAAATCACAAAAAAGCAATGGGAAAAATCTCTGCTGTCGTCCAAAGATGTCCAGAACCTCAGAGACTCGACTGATTAAAATGATGCGTTAATAACAAACGAATGCAGAAGCTGATGCAGTAACCTCAAAGCAATGCTTTAGCACCGCAAGTCATCACCAAAGTACCGCAATACCCAGGCAAGCGTCGGGTAATAATTCGCTCGAAGAAAGGCAGCGGAATAAGAGGTTGAAAGTGAATAATGCACAGATTCTCAATTTCAGTTCGTAAAATCCATAAGGGATAAATCCAAGGATGCTTGGCGAATTTCTTTAAATAATAAATCTATGCAAGAGAAGTCGTGATACTCCAAAGATGCTGAGTCGAGATGCTCAAAATCACACCAATTTGCACGTTCCCCTTCAAAAGCTAAACACAACTGATTTCACTTTCCTTTACATTACCCAATTATATAATTTCACTATTTTCCCGTGGTCTAGTTTCAGAATTATCTAACACCACCGTTGTTCCCCCTCTCCCGGCGAGTGTGTGGAAGCGTATCTGTGTGTCGGTTTGTGCACTAGTTTCGTTTGTGTGTGTGTGTGATGGCACTATACTGCAATAATGCGTCGCTCCCCTTCCCCTCTCTCTCTCTCTCCAGTTGGACTCATAACGATGGTGCGGTACCTCTTTCCCAACCCCCTCTTTCTTGTGCTCCCCTCTCTCTCTCTCCACACTTTGCAGTACTGCAGTTTTCTCTGTGTGTCGGATAGGGCGGCAGGACGACACTGCGGTACATTGCTTGGTATAGAATGTTGACTTGACTCTGCTACCCCCTCACGCGCTCCGGCTTGTAAGTGCTCCTTTCTCTACCCGGATGACTAGGCTTCTCACTACCCCCCAGTTATAGACTACGCTCTCCATATTATAATAGCTCCCTGGCCCAATGTTTGTTTTATTCCAGTTTCATCATGACCACAACTAGGTTATTCCTCTTTGGTCCACGAATACAAAGCGAGATGGGAGGCAGTGCGAACATTACTGCACAGCAGTGAGCTGCGGTATGGAGCAATATAGCCCCATTGGTTGCGTTGAAAACGTGCTAGCCAGGCCGTGGGGCAATTTAATATGGAGAATGCTTAGTCAAATTAATATCTGGTCAACTGATTGATTATTGAATATATAACTTTATAAATTACTGCTATTGGCACAGTCACATGGATCAACAATTTAGGTCAAAATGACTAACTACCTTTAGGTCAAATACTAATGCGGCCTTACAATAAAATCACTCAAATGTAATGACAAGCTTCTGTTTATTATTGTACCCACAACATTACTTACATTAGTCCCCAATGTGATAACATTTACAGACCATAGAGCATCAAACATTTGTGTATATTTCCACTTCTAGGAGTTCATAATGGTTCAAAATATGTATTTTACAGTTGAGTGTTGATTTAGTGCTCACAACAATACTAAATTAATCCAACATTTTCCAGCTGTCAAAAGTTTAAAAAAAACAAATTGCAATCAGCTTCCTCTTACCCCAATATGGATATAAGAAAAGGTGACTACCAAATGGTATAAGGGGCTGATATAAATCTAAGTGGCATAACTGAGTAGCTCACATTTCTCTCTTTAGAATCTGAATGTGGTCCAGTGGGCAGGTTGTTAGTACAGTAGTCGTTTAGCATTGTTAGCCAGACCGCTCAGTCCCAGATCAGATCAGCGATGTTTCCCAAAGCGGTTGAAGTGTCGATAGAGGAAGCGGATCCTCTTCTCCATGTCGTGTTTGTCCTGTGTCATCATCCTGTTCCCCACAATCTTCTTCCTCGTCAGACACTGCAGCTCGTTGCCACGGAAACCCTTCACACAGACCGGCCAGACGATCAGGTCCTTAGGGTGGGCTTTGAAGTCACCTACAGACAACACGTTGGAGATGTAAGGCCTGTTATTGCAGTGTGTGTGTGTTTTGGTTAACCCCCAAAAAACATCACTGCACCATTTTGTATTTTCATATCTACCTGGTAACCAAGAGTAGATTTTAAGTTAGTCCAGAGGACAGCATCATGTTGCTGAAATGGTTTGAGTCCCAAGAGACTGGGCAGCACTTTCATAAAGATATTAAAGTTATGCATCAACTCAATGTCTTGACATCATGTCAAATGAGCTATGATTTGAAACTGATAACTTCCCAGTTACCCAAAATTCCTATGTTGTCATAAACCCCAAACATGCTCCTCTTCTCAGTCCACCTTCTTCAGCTCAGGAATGGCATTCATATGGACTGGACAGCTCATTAGCTGGGCTACATTCAGTACCAATAGACTTCAATTGACAAGAACTATAATACTGACTAATGCTACAGTATAAACAACAATTGTATGACACCTAATGTATCAGTGTCCTGTTTGTAGTACACACATTAAAACTTCTTGTTACGATGTATCAAATTCACAGGGCCCTGGTTGGAAAATTGTGAGCACGCAAAATAGGCCTATCATTATGAAATGTGTATTTTATTTAACTAAGTCAGGTTAAGAGCAAATTCTTATTTACAATGACAGCCTAGTGGGTTAACTGCAGAACAACAGATGTTTACCTTGTCAGCTCGGGATTCCATCTAGCAACCTTTCGGGTACTTGCACAACGCTCTAACAACTAGGCAACCTACCGCAGCTACATAACATTCCATCTGAATTGCAATGTACCTTACCAGTGCTAATCTTACCTACCAGTGCTTAACTGTCTGGTTGTGTGGAGTGGCAAGCCTTCAGCAACCCTCTCAACAGAGACATAGCTTACCTGAAATACACAGAGGTCGTCAATCATTCTGGAAAGGTAAAATAGCTAACGTTAGCTAGCTAACTAAATAAGAAATTGTACAGCACACACAGCTACACGACCAACATATTGCTACAGCCTAGTAACATTACCTAGCTACTAGTTTTGTACAATATTTGCAAAAACAAGAGGTAATGTTAGCTAGAATAAAATGCTGTTCCTCTTTGCCTACAAGTTGACCTAGCAAAGCTAGCTCAACAAGCTGGCGTAGCAAACAGGCAATACCGTGTTTCCCCGAAGCGTTGCACGTCTTTATGACCTTGTATTCGTCAATCTAATATGATAATAAAATCAAAGACAATCGAAATTCACGTTTTAAAGCTTCGACATGTATAAAGTCATGCGTGAAAAACGGGCACCTCCATGTTACTACGATTCCCAAGATGCAACGCGCATTTAACGTAGAACTCCTAAACATCCGCATCAACAATTATCTGTTCATAGGGCTCTCTTTTTTTGTAGGTCTACAAACTGAACTACTGTAGTCTACATTTTATCCACTAGGTGGATACATTCACTTCATACATTTTCACCCACCACATACGCATAAACACTATGAAGACACATTCACACGCTGTGTTGTTTCAGTCTTACTATAACAAAAACAGCTGAATGGAATAAGGGGCGTCTGTTTCAAAGAAGCAAGCGCAGCAGAAATTAATTCGGTCTAATTTTCAGTTCTGCTTTGACGTCAGTGTCCTTCAGCGGAAAATAAAAATGAAAAACACGTTTTACAAAAAAATATAACAACATTCCATTGATGGCCCTACACCTATATTGACTTCTGATACTCATGCACGCCCAGATGTTATGAAAATATTGCAGGATGCCGCATGATTTTGGTAAATTTACGGGCCGGGTTTACAAAACATTTGCACAAGTGCAATGTATAGGAAAGGCCATTTTGGAATGTTTATATAAAGAATGTCTCATGTAATATGGCAGAGGAGATAGCCAATCAATAATAACTTGTGATATGAATTAGTATTGTGGATAGATAAGAAATTGAATAAAATAAATGCATTTAAAAACCCAAGCCCAAGTATTTAAAAACCAAAACATTCAAACTAAACAGTTTGAGAGAAGAATAGCTGCATTTATTGAGACTTTATAGCCCGGTGTATCATTGTTCCACATAACTGTCTTTTTGGAATTATTCTCTGCACACACAGTGTACTCAGTGGTGTCAAGTACTTAAGTAAAAATACTTAAAGTACTACCTAATTCGTTCTTTTGGGTATCTGTACTTTACTTTACTATTTTTTATTTTTGACAACTTTTACTTTTACTCCACTACATTCCTAATGAAAATATTGTAATTTTTACTCCATACATTTTCCCTGACAACCAAAAGTACTTGTTACATTTTGAACAGGACAGGAATATGGTCAAATTCGTGCACTTATCAAGAGAACACGTGGTCATCCCTACTGCCTCTGGCGGACTCATTAAACACAAATGCATCTTTTGTAAATAATGTCTGAGTGTTAGAGTGTGCCTCTGGCTATCCATACATTTTAAAACAAGAAAATTGGTCTGTCTGCTTTGCCCCTTTACCCCTTCTGTTCATGTACATATTTCCTCAATTACCTGGACTAACCTGTTCCCCAGCACATCGACTAGGTACCTGTACCCCCTATATATACTGTAGCCTCATTATTGTTATGTTATTGTGTTACTTTAGTTTATTTAGTAAATATTTTCTTAACTCTATTTTTCTTAACTGCATTGAGGGTTAAGGGTTTGTAAGTAAGCATTTCACGGTAAGGCCTGCACCTGTTTTATTTGGTGCATGTGACAAATACATTTTGTTTTGATGAATATGAGGAATCTTAAATTATTTCAACTTTTACGTTTGATACTTAAGTATATTTAAAACCAAATACTTTTATACTTTTACTCAAGTAGTATTTTACTGTCTGACTTTCACTTTTACTTGAGTAACTTGGTTGTCTAGCAACGAGAACAGTTGCATGGGCAGTCAGATTAATATAATAGTTTGTTTAAAACATTTACAAAATTTGAAAAAAGTCAAGGGTTCTGAATACTTTTCTAATGCACTGTAAACAGTGTCCCCCGACCCCCTCCCTGCCTCAGCCTCCAGTATCTATGCTGCAATAATCTATGTGCCGGGGCCTAGGGTCAGTCTTTTATATCTGGTGTAATTATCCTGTCTTATCTGGTGTCCTGTGTGAATTTAAGTGTGCTCCCTCTAATTCTCTCTCTCTCCCTCCCCTCCCGGAGGATCTGAGCCCTAGGACCATGCCTTAGGACTACCTGGCCTGATGACTCCTGGCTGTCCCCAGTACACCTGGTCGTGCTGCTGCCAAGACCTGTTCACCGGACATTCTACCTCTCTCTCTACCACACCTGCTGTCTCAACCTCTGAATGACCATGCTGGTCATCCATGAAAGTGTTCTTCAAGATATTCAAACTCTGGCCTTATTGGTCATGTACTATCTCCACCCGGCACAGCCAGAAGAGGACTGTCCACCCCTCAGAGCCTGGTTCCTCTCTACCCAGCACAGCCAGAAAAGGACTGTCCACCCCTCAGAGCCTGGTTCCTCTCTACCCGACACAGCCAGAAGAGGACTGTCCACCCCTCAGAGCCTGGTTCCTCTCTACCCAGCACAGCCAGAAAAGGACTGTCCACCCCTCAGAGCCTGGTTCCTCTCTACCCAGCACAGCCAGAAAAGGACTGTCCACCCCTCAGAGCCTGGTTCCTCTCTACCCGACACAGCCAGAAGAGGACTGTCCACCCCTCAGAGCCTGGTTCCTCTCTACCCAGCACAGCCAGAAGAGGACTGTCCACCCCTCAGAGCCTGGTTCCTCTCTACCCGGCACAGCCAGAAGAGGACTGTCCACCCCTCAGAGCATGGTTCCTCTCTAGGTTTCTTCCTAGGTTCCGGCCTTTCTAGGGAGTTTTTCCTAGCCACCATGCTTCTACATCTGCATTGCTTGGGGTTTTAGGCTGGGTTTCTGTATAGCAGTTTGTGACATCTGCTGGTGTAAAAAGGGCTTTATAAATACATTTGATTGATTGGCTAAAGTGTTTACATGACTATTGCCATTCTCGGCCTACTGCCATAATCAGTTTAATTTTGAATTATTTGTGTGCATGTAAACATATTCAATGATCAACAAACAATTTGACAGAGCTTGAAGAAGTTTGAAAAGAATAATGGCCAAATGTTGCACAATCCAGGTGTGGAAAGCTCCTAGAGACTTACCCAGAAACACTGACAGCTGTAATCCTGCCAAAGGTGATTCTAACATGTATTCAGGTGGTTACTTATCTAATCAAGATGTACTGTATGAGTGTTTTATTTTTTATATTTATTTTTTATAAATGCTAGAAGTTTCCTTCCACTTTGACATGAGAGTTTAAAAAAAGGACAATAAAATATATTTTAATCCCACATTGTAACACAACAAAATGTGGAAAAAATCAAGGGGTGTGATACTTTCTGAAGGCTCTGTACATTCTTTCAGCAGACAGAATCTAGTTTATCTCATCACTCATCTGCCTCCTCTCAGCTGCCAGTAAAAGGCTGGCCATGTCAGTCTACTGATATGGCCAGACTGGGTTCAAATGCCTTCTGTTTCATTTTTCTGTATTTATTTGTATGTATGTATGTATATTTTGTATTGCTCTAGGGATATAATTATTGTTTGGATTACCTTATTTACTATGATGTTTTTTTTTAAAACTCTTTATGCGATGCGCACTGCAGAGAACACCGGACAAATAATTATCAGTGAATTATCACAGTGAATTATTGTAATGTTTGTTTATGTATCAATTAATGGGTTGCCAACTGACAATTTGACACGGAAATCAAATTTCATTCATTCATTTCAATTTCATTCATTGGTGCACTGTCAACTGAAGTGAAGTGATTTGAAATATACCACAGCTCAAACACAAAATGCTAATTAAAACACAAATTCAACATCAAAATGCTATGCACGATTAAGAGTGATTTGAACTTTAATTCCTATAGCTTTTTAACATCAGTGAGCTGGATTGAGATCGAGATTGAGTGATGTGACGTGATGAGAGAGAGAGACAGGAACAAATGAGTTATCCTGTTGAAACATTTCTACTGAAGATATCTAGTTGAAATATTTTCCGACTTCATGTTGATTTGCATACTGTAGGTTTTTTTCATTATCATTGTTATCTATTGTTTCCATGTGAGGGGCATCTGTCTGTTTAAGACTTTCCCTCATCACTGCCTAACTGTATATTTAAATACAGTATGTACATTTAAAGATCAGCAGGAGGAAAGACCACCTCACGAATCTGATTCACAGACCCCGAAAGCCAGCAAGAAAGAGAGAGAAGGAGGGGGTGGGGGTTGTGGTCCCAATGTACTCACTGAGCCACCAAATGTGGGCCAAAAACACACAGCCTGTGATTTCAACAGGTTTACATGGAAATGTTTTGAGGTTTTGAAGAGAGTAGTGGGGGAGGGGGTTGATAGATGAGATAAAAATATGTATCCAGCACAGAGAGATTCACTACTGTCTGAACCAGGGGAAAATATGGCTGCTACAAGAACACAAATAACTCTTGGGTGTCCACCCACACATTTTTCATCTATCTGCCTGCCCGTCCGTCCGTCCGTCCAACATCTATCTGTCTGTCCGTCTAACATCTGTCTGTCGGTCTGTCTGAAACTATAGAGCAGTATAGTCGGTATGATGGGAACCTGATACTATAAACTCAAATATTGTCCCTAAGCTTCAGAATAGCCCTGTATGACTGAGGCAGAGAGCGAGAAAGAAATGGACGTAAAGGGAGATGGAAATCACTATCATCATCATGTATTCTCCATCAAAACAAAGCCAGCCACCATTCAATGACTTGCATTACTGGAACCGGCCCTGTCCTCCCATGTATGCTGGTGAGCTGGTAACTTACAGCAGTGAGAACTGCATGTTGATCAATGTGGAAGGATACAGTGGTTAGATTGTGCACACTTTCGGCAACCCTGTACTTCCTGTAAGTTCCACTGAGTAGAAATACAATGGATACACTAAATGCAGGGTTCAAATGAATGGGTCACTCTGTCAATGGATATATAAATACTGTGTATTACAGTACTGCATGTTTCTGATGAATGTTTTGTGATACAGTGTTTTTTATACCACTCTGTACCTGTAAGGTAATTAAAGGTAGAAACAGATCAAATTCAACTTTGCAGAACTTGAGCAGAGACGGAGGGGGGGGGGGGGGGGGGGGGGGGGGGGGCGTTGGGGGGAAGGGAGAGAGGGGAGAAAGAGAGGGGTAGAGAGGGGAGAGGGAGAGAGAAAGAGAAGGGGGCAGAGAGAGCAAGAGAGAGAGATGGGGAGGAGAAAGAGAATCCGTGGGAGGGAGCATGTAGGATTCCCTGTTTGTGTGGCTGACAGTTTCCATGTTGCGTCAGTGAGACTGACACAAACCGCATCAAAGACCGCCTCGTTGCTCATGTCACATGACCAGGAGAGGGACTACCTGCTTAGACACCTCCCTCTTCCCTCTTCCCACAACTCACACCTACAGGCCTTTATATACCCAGCCCCAATTGACAGAAAAACACACAACAGAAGAGAGATCAAAGAGGGACACAGATACTAAGCTAGGTTTGCAACAACAATCTGTTGATCAAAACGTCAGAAGGAAGGAGAAAAGAGAAAAGAAGAGACCATGTGGCAGTTTCTCCTCCTCTTGGGAACATCCCTGTTAGTGACAGGTGAGATCTTACAGATGATCTGTAGTCATTGTTTTTTAAATGAAAATGTGTTGCAATTTAAACTGATTTAAAGAAATGTTATGACATGCTTTGATGTGTACTTACGGATGGAGGATTGGGTATGTGTGTGTATTCATACAGTATGTGTATTTGTTCAGGGGGTCGGTGTCAGTGTCTGTCTGAGTATACTGAGATGTTCGCAGAGGCAGGGTCCCAGGCAGTGTTACCCTGCGTGTGTCGCCCTCCCTCCACCTCTGCAGCCGTCGTCCTCTGGAGCAAGGACCTTGAGGGGTACGACTGCCTTTCTCTCGGTCCATGTCTTTCATGCTCTCCTCCTTATTCATCTCTCTCATCCTCTCTGTCTACCTGTGTGACTCCAATATCCTCAAAGATTCCCCTTTTCATCTTTCTCTATCCTGGTCTTTCTTTCTCTTGATCTCTTAATACATTTTTCTGTATTGAAAGTGTTCTATAGGAGAGCATAGCAATGCATTGCCATTGATCTGTATGTCTGTACAATACAAGTGTCATGTTTCAAACTTAGCATCTCTTCCTCTCTCTCAGGACAGTATGGAGAAAGGGAAAGAGTGGACTGGAGCACTGGGGAATAGGAGCTGCCCAGCGTGTTCGATGCCCCCATTCAGAGGTTGGATCTGGTGACTACAGCCTGTACATAAAGGAGGTGAGGGAGGAGGACAGCGGGAATTACACCTGCATGGTGCAGGACGGCGAGAAAATCCTCTCTAAGAGGATCCTCCTCAGGGTCATCAAAGGTAAGGAGCTAAAATAGACAGTAACTTATATGAAATACCCTGTGGACAATTAAATGAACTTTCAGTGATATTTACAGTCATTGTAAAGTGATATTTACAGTTATTTTAAAGTGATATTTACATGCTGTAATAACAAGGTATAACTATATTTATCTGCTGTTTATCATACAGTCACACATATCATAAACCTGTGAATATGATTAACATCTCATTGCTCTTACTTACCCATGTCTTTCTTTCACAGTATCCATCTCCCCACCTGCTCCAGTGGAGGGCAACAAAATGACGATCACTTGCAGTGTCACTCCATGGCCACAGGAGGCGACAGTGAGCTGGATGCTCAACAAGAAGCGAGTTTACCCTGAGAGTGCAGATTACGTCCTTTCAAAGAACCAGGCGAGTGTTTTGGAGAGCAAGGCATCTGCAGGCATGATGGGTAACTGGAGCTGTGTAGTGCATAAAGGGAGGAAACAGGGGAAGGCCACCACGGCCCTGACAGTGAGAGGTGAGGGCTCAGACACGGTGATGTCATGTTTGGAAGGAATAAAACATTCAAATGCAGCTGATATATTGAAGACGTTTCCTATGTCTTTCTCCCTTCTCTCCTATCCATCACCTTCCCCCATCTCTTCTCTCGCTCAGGTATCGTTAACCCCTCCAGTGCCAGTGCCAAGGTGTATGCTGAGGTGGGGTCTGCTGTCACCCTCCCCTGTGTGTTCTCCACTGGACTCACCCCATCAGACACAGCCTGGGAGAGACTGGACACCTCTGGCTCTGTTCTCCCACTCCCACCCTCCTTCAACCTGTCCTCCCTGCTATCCCTCCCTCCATGGGACAGGTCTGTGGGTGTGGGGCAAGTGGGGCAGGGTGACGGGGGCAGGTACAGGTGCTCAGGGACAGTGGAGGGGCAACGGGTAGCAAGGGAGATGCAGCTGGTGACTGCCCAAGGTGAGCCAGGCATAGAAAATGGATGATGGTATGATATTGTAGCAGTCTCCTCATTTGAATGCCTAAAGTGAGTTGCCCCGTTCTGCAAAATGGCAAACATTGAAGGTAAATGTTTGAGATGAGATGGGCAAATGGTGCTTTAGAATTAGCAATCACAATGCTAATGATGATCCTGTGTGTTCGCTCTACTCAGTGCTCAGCAACTCACCGTCTACCCAGAAGGCCCCAGTCTCACTGACCTGTCACCTCAGCGATGCCAGCGAGGTCACTGAATACGAGTGGGTACGAGTGACCTATGACCTCAATGGCACCCAATCAGAGAGCTCCGTCCAGAAAGGAAGGGTCCTGGGAATCAACAAAGTGTCAGACAGGAACTCTGGCGAATGGGCTTGTCGATTCCACGGGAAAGAAGGAGCTCTGGGGAGCGTGACATACCACCTACATCTGATGAGTAAGTCCTATCTGCCTACTTTGATTCACTGTCTATTTGCATGGATCTAGGTAGATGCAGACACAATTCAAATGTAACAAATATCACCAATATGTAAAAAAATTGTCATAATTAGACACAGGGGCGGAAGGTAGACTAGCAGTTAAGAGCGTTGTGCCAGTAACCGAAAGGTCACCTGTTCGAATCCCCAAGCCGACTAGGTGAAAAATCTGTCTAATTGCTCCTGTCTGCTAAATTACTCAACTGTAAACTAGAATCTATCCTTGTTCTGTCTTGGTTGATCAGGTGGTCTGATGGGAGATAATGAGACAGGTTCTTCCAGTAATGTTGCCATGGTAGCCGGCCTGGGTTTCTTCCTCTTGGTGCTGCTGTTGGTCTTGGTGCAGATGTACAGGAACTATCGGAGGGTACGTTCAACTACAGCTGTGTGTGTTTTCCTTAAATCCACGTTGACATGGAAAATACGTTTTTAAAAGGTTTATGTAATAGTCATTTAATCTCCTCTACAGCGCAAGCTGATCCTGCAGTACCCTGCCCTGGAGACCATTGTTCACACCATTGCTAATGAGAGAGAGGACAGAGAGAGGAACAGAGTGAAAGAAGATGAGATCTCCAAATAGAGGAGACTCTGCAATATGACATTTGAAATCATTTGACATGTCTACGATCAGTTGGGAGATTATGTGGTATTTGTACATATTCATTCAGTGCAGACAATTGTAGCAGTTTCTTTCATGTTTTCACCAAAACAAATGTGATTGATATTTTATTTGAAATGTGACTGATTTTGTATATGTATGCCTTATTTTTCACTACCGGCACCTTAACCACCTATTAGACTTTTGTAATATAATGAATCACTGACAATACAATTATCTAAACACTTCATTGGTTTAAATATGTCTCTTTATTACAATATATCAGTATGAATCTCCCCAATGGGTCACAATACCAAATATGCAGTTACTCTTATAAATTAACAACTCAAATGAAGTTCAATGAAACATGTCATTCTATGTATACACAGCATTTCAGTTAACTGACATCACATCAAAAAGTACACTTGTATAAGACAGTACAGGCGTCTACAGATGTAGGATCTTAATAATGCTACAGCTACAGGATTTAAACATGTAGTTCATAGTGCTTGTATAAGACAGTACAGGCGTCTACAGATGTAGGATCTTAATAATGCTACAGCTACAGGATATGAACATGTAGTTCATAGTGCTTGTATAAGACAGTACAGGCGTCTACAGATGTAGGATCTTAATAATGCTACAGCTACAGGATATGAACATGTAGTTCATAGTGCTTGTATAAGACAGTACAGGCGTCTACAGATGTAGGATCTTAATAATGCTACAGCTACAGGATATGAACATGTAGTCCATAGTGCTTGTATAAGACAGTACAGGCGTCTACAGATGTAGGATCTTAATAATGCTACAGCTACAGGATTTAAACATGTAGTTCATAGTGCTTGTATAAGACAGTACAGGCGTCTACAGATGTAGGATCTTAATAATGCTACAGCAACAGGATATGAACATGTAGTCCATAGTGCTTGTATAAGACAGTACAGGCGTCTACAGATGTAGGATCTTAATAATGCTACAGCTACAGGATTTGAACATGTAGTTCATAATGTTGCTTGATCAGCCAAAAGTAGGCTACATGAAAAGTGCAATACTGTTAATATAACAGTGTGTTGGTGTGGGTTTTCAGTACATTTATGTAAATCACAAAGCTCATCTGCATTTCCTGCGATGCAGGAAAAACCTCAGCAACAAAAGAGGGATCAAATGAAGATCCTACATCTGTAGCTCTAACAATATTATGCAGGTTGAAGAAAATGATTCTGATGTTCACTCAGACTCATAATCACAAACTCCAAATCACTCACAAACGTTCCATGCAACAAACTGAAATCAAACATTTGGTGTCAATCAGCTCACTCAATCAACATCTTGCTGTGGAAAAGTATCACGTTGTTATATGTCTACTCCGGCACAGTGAAAATCTCAAATGACATATTATTCCCCATGAAGTGCAGATAAAGTCTTGGAGAATGAAGGGCTCCCAGTAGCCTATGCAGAACTACACCTGACTAATCGTCCCGTCCTCATGCGTGCCGATTCGCTGGATGTCTCTCAACGTCAAAGTTTGGCTGAGCCCCAACGCAGCCACTTCCCACCACTCCTCATCAACACCAACGCCACTGTCCTCTGGGGTCAGCTGATCCAGGACCTCATCGGCTTCAAAGCCCCAGCCTGGCCAATCAACGCTGGTGCCATCAGGGAAGGCGGGGCTAGAAGAGAGAGGGGAAAAAACTTTTACAATGGAGATAAACTTGTTGGATTGCAAATAGCTTAGTCACAAGATTTGTTTCTGCTTTAGTCTACTTCCATGTTGTTCACTGGAATGTTTGGCGTGACATTAACAAAGTAGTTGGCTAAAGTGGACACCAATCTGGTGATCAGGCTAGATTGGTTATGATGACGTGGTTGTCATGGCATGAAACATGGTTACGGGTGGCATGTCATGGTTATGACAGTAAATGCAACTTCCAAGAATAACGATTTGAACATAGTGATCCTACACTACATGGTAATCAGCCCAGTAGGTAGAGTGATAAAATAACCCAGAATAAAACTGTTCCATAGTGGTCATCAGCCACCCACACCTACCTGACTGAGTCATTTCAATAGATGAATCTTCAAACTGATCATGCATACTTTGAAGACGTTCTTTTCTTTTATTTCCAACTGAGGTTTGATGTAAAACTCACCTGCTCTTCTTCTCCTCCTCCACATCTCCGTCCACCCTCTCCTCTATCCATCCCTGACTGACACTGGGGGCCAGCCGTCTGACCAGCTCCACCTCTTCCCACTCAGTCTCTCTATCCCCTTCACTGGGCGACTGGGACGTAGTGGTGGAGAAAGACGGAGAAGGAGGAAGAGCCCATGTTCTGAAGGTTGGAGATGTTCCCTTTCCCTCTCTTCTCCCTCTGTCCTTTCTTCTCTCCTTGGCCCGGTTCAAAATGCTCTCCAGAGGGGAGGGGTGCAAGTATGGATCCAACCCAGGAGGGGGAGAGTGGGCTATTCGCGTGTTGGAGGGCTTGGCTGAGATCAGAAGAGAACTATATCCTTCTTGGAGGATGATATCTGGTATGGACACGCTTCGCTGAATCTTCAACTTGGGCCTTTTTGGGGTGTTTTCTTTTTCTTCTGGGATGTCTTTGGGCAGCTCGTGCTCAGAGAAAGCGGGGGGCTCTGGGGAGAACTCTCTCTCTGCAGGCATGTCCCAGAACACCCCTCCGTTCATCTTTAAGGACCCCAGCTTGAGGACCAGGTGAGAGTCAGCGCTCTGTCCGGAGGAACCTGAGTTGTGTTGGTAGGAACCTCTGAGTTTCTGTTTGCAGTCTGAGTCAGAGTTGGAGGAAGAGTTTGTGCGTGGTGCAGACTGGGCCATCCCAGAGCTGTCAGACCCACTTTGTGACATCTGAGGGGTAGCAGTCTGCTCAGTGTTTATTGGTCTTCTCCTGCGTAACCGTGGTGAATTCAACTTCCGAGAAAACCTCCATGATTCCGCTAAAGCCTCCTCCTCTCCTGATTGGGTGAGCCACGAGTTCCTCATGGCTTGTTGCTCTACTGACTGGGGGGCAGAATTCCTCCGTGTGGATGTGGCTCGTCCTCCCTGTGAGAGCAATCCTTGGGATTCCATTTGACAAATAGCGATATAATCTTTTCGATTGTTTTCCCTGCATGGAGAAAGTGGGAAAGTGCTGGATTGGTGTCGTGGGTAGTCTATGTCATAGTCTATGTCAGGATATCTGCCTAGCAACAGGTTGTGCGGGCCGTTGGGTTTGGGTTGAGGTTGGAAGAATGATTGGTTATGAATGTCACTGAGCTTGCGTGGTTGTCCTGGTAACATTGCATCTTTATAGTCCACTGGTTCCTGAGTTTGTTGTTCCGCCTCCGTTGCTATGGACACCAATGTTCCATTCACTGATTGGATGAGGAGTTCCTCAACAGGTTTCACCTCCAAAGAGGAAGTGATCTCTGCTTCTGATTGGTCAGGAGGCTGATCAACTGATTCCTCAATGGTCATCTTGGGCTCTGTAGGGGGTGTGGCTTGTTCCTGAAGCTGTAGGTCTCTCTGTTTGGTCTGCAGTCGTCTGCTGGCCTCTGTCTCTCTCAGGCCCTGCAGTGTTTCCTGTCAATGAATGGAAGAAAGAAAGAGGGATTAGAGGAGAGCATCGATATCACTGTATGTTACACATTATGTACATTGTACAGCTAATCATTCATTCATTGATGTAATACTAAAGAGAATAAAATGTAACTACAATAAATCATGTCATTACCACTTTAGTCAGTATTTTCTGTCTGTTTACCTGTGCCTCGTGGATGGTGAAGACCCATGTAGAGCAGCTCTCTGGGCTGGAGGTGGAGAAGGTGTAGACATTCGCCGCACAGCCCAGAACACTCACCTCCACCACCACAAATGAACCTGGGAGATGGAGAGAGGGAGAGATAAAGAGAGAACTGTCATTTAAAACTCTACAACTGGTCTCTGTAGCAAGAGACAGAGCAACGTTTCCTCTTTCCACTTCTAGGATATGTACTGTTGGTCATTGACTGTACTCACAGCCATCTTTGAGTGTGTCACAGCGTGTTCTATCCAGGGCCAGTGGGGGGCGAACTACCTTCAGTCTCTCTGCCTTCTTCTGGACCTTGGTCACCAGCAGCACGTCAGAGAAGAGCAGGGCTGTCACCTCCAGCTTCACCACATAACAGTCGCAACAAGCCCAAAGAAACATGACATCTATATTTTACATGTTAGTCATTTAGCAGATGCTCGTATCCAGAGCAACTTACAGTTAGTGCATTCAGCTTAAGATAGCAAGGTGAGACAACCACATATCACAGTCGTAGTAAATACATTTTTTCTCAAAGTAGTTATCATCAAAGTCCGTGCTAATGAGATATTAATATTAGGAAGAATCCTCTACATGGAAGTCAATGTTTCAATGGAACAGAGTGAGATTCTGTCACTCAACCTACCTTGTGATCCTTCCTTCCTCTGATCTTCAGGGTCTCCTCCAATAGCAGCTTGCGTATGACCCCAGGACCCACCCCTCTGACAGGGCACGTCAAATCAAAACTGCATAACTCTCTGACATGCTGTGGATGACATTAACATTGACTACTCACTGTCTGCGTCACACATTACAGTATCTATATCATTTTTTAAGATTGGTGTAGTTTCCTATCCTATACTCTGTTCCTAGCTTTTTCTTCTCTCTTTTACCTTTTCGATTTCCTCATTCATCCCCTCCATCACATCATATCCCTCTATCTTCTGGGCAGAAAGCGAGAGGGCCTGCTCATCATCCTTAAGCCTCAAGTAGTCATTGATGCTGTGCAGAAAGCCATTTACACAGGCCAACTGGAGGAGAGACAGAGGGGGGGGGGGGAGAGAGAGAGAGAGAGCGAGTGAGAGAGAAAAACAGAGAGAGGGATAGAGTGTGTGGGATAGAGAGATTTCTTTAATTTGCCTTTTCATCTATTACTAGTAGAGGCAATTAGCGATTAGCTAGTAAGAAAATGGCGCTGGAACGCGTAACTTCCTTTTCTAATGAACATGATCAGCCTCAGGCCTGACAAACTGAATAAAAAGGCCTTGATTGAAAAGGACAGCTCTTCACTCACCATGCCCCTGAGTGTGTGCTGAGTGTGGGGAGCCTGGGTGGTCTTGAGGACAGCCTTCAGCAGCAGGGGGTACTTGGTGATCCTCTGGATGGGTTTGGCCTGCATGTCTCCCAGACGCATCCGCTCACACTGGGGGTGTGCTTCCACCCACTATGGACACAGAGAATAACATTATTTTGTGTCTTCTAGTAGTCTCTCTAGACCTTATACCCAAAGTTATGGCCTCGGTAGAACTCATGTAAATACAGTGTTGTTACTGTGTATGAAATATTATTGCTACATGGTACTGGACAAATTCAAAGGCTTGAAAAACTCATAATGGAGATTCTTTGAACAAGCTGTAAAAGTGCTTAGACAGCAAAAAACAGCCCAAAACACGTTCTAATCTTTAAGAAGACAATGTGCAGGCTAGGCTCTGAGTCATTAGGTCAGAGCGTTGGTGGTACAAGTGTTTGGCCTTTAGGATATTACTAATAACAGAAGGCCTGGATATGGTGATCATCAAAACCACTAGAACATGATCAATAACAGAAGAAGTTCTGTGGATGCTATGACTCAATTCACTGATGTTCCAGACTGTGTTACCGTAATGAAGGGTAGTTTGGAGAACCATGTGTGTGACGCAGAGTGACTTTGGGTGAGAGTGAAAGGGTGTGCATGCAATATGTAAACAAGAAGGGGGCTTGTGTATGAAGTGGTGTGTGTGTGTGTTTGTTTCCGTCTCCCATTCCATGTACCATAATGCTGCTATTGGCAAGGACATTCTCACCTTTACTGTTAAGGAAAGTTCTACCAACAAAATACAACCTAGCTCTCTGGTACCCTGCAAACCATGATCCCTTCTGTGTTTTCCACCCTGAGGTCTGAGGTCTGTATCACATGTTGTTAATGCTTTCTGTTCATACTGAGACATGACCTAGACATGACCGCCTTGTTGACCTGGTGGCTACGGAGGTGAGACAAGTGGAGTCACCAACTGAACACATACACAAACATTCCCTTTGAAGAGGAGCCTGGTTTGATGTTGATGATCATGTGTTTTCTTGTCTGCTGAATAAGCCAGATATTGTTGTTGTGGGGGAGGCCAGAGGGAGGGGCTGATTCTGGAGGTGGGCTGCTCATTGGACTACTACATGGAGCAGTCCTTTTCTGACAAGCTGCTTAAATACCAGCCCCTCATGTCACTCCTGAACAGCCTCATAACAGTGCATGCTTGCTACGGTGATATTGGGTAGTCTCTGCCATGTTCACAGGCTGACAGTACCTGGACTTCAGATAGCAGGCCTACATAAGACAAAGCTGATAGCGAGGTACTGCTCTGTGTCAGCAGTCATGGACAGCCTTTCTGAAGAAGGTGCTATCTGTTTCCCTGTGTCCAGGTATCCTTGTCCTGAGATGTTTATATGAATTATGATTTGTGGATTCAAATAAAGTATAAAAAATGTGTTTGTGTGTGCGTGTGTTTAACTCACCATTAAGTAGGTGTGGAAGTGCAGGTTGGTGTCTGTCAGTTTGCTCGTAATGTCCACTGTGCTCTCCTCCTTACAACAGTAGTGCAGATAGGGGGAGAAACGCTCAGGGAACTACAGACAGAGGGTGGGGATGGGATTAGACAAAGATTGCTGTAAACAAACATGTTTTAAACCCATGACCCGTGTTTCCATTCCTTCCTTTCACCCCCGTTTGACCCTCATACTTTCATCCCATATGTGAACCTGATTCTAGATCTGATTGACAGTCAGTACTGTACCTGCAGGCATCCAGCCTCTAACCCCATGGGGTCAAAGGGCTTCCCCGTCCTGCGGACTTCCTGTAACATGGGATACATCACTTCCTGCCAGAAGAGCCGGTGGGCGCTGAGGATGAAGGGAAGGTTGGAGAAGAGGCTCTCAGGTGTCACCTGAAGAAGAGAGGGACAGGAAAAAGAGAGTGATGATACTGCTTTCTTGATTTTAAACCTATAATCTACCCCACACCTCTTGTCATTATGTGTTGAAGTTTGTGTTTGTCTAAAGTCAATAAAAATATATGATTGTGATAAAAAAAGATGAAGAGGGTAATTGTTTGACAAAGCTGCAGTGTCTAGCTGAAGAACTCTGCTGAACTCACTCCCCCACATTCTCAGATACTTTCCACATTCTCAGCAGGAATTATCTAACATACTGTTATGTAGCTGAATGTTCCATCTGCCCTGGTGTGTTCTGTGTCAGATAGAGCAGATGTTCTCAGTGTGTTAGTATGTCAGCTCAGCAGTATGTACTGTATGTACAGTATGTTGTACTACAGCAGTCGGTTTCAACTAGGCCCAAGGGCCTGCCCTTGAACTGTATACTGGTTTTAAATTCAACCAAAGGTCAAAGTCATTCATGAAAACACACACACACCTGAACCCAGTCAGATCATGCAAGATCCAGCTCAAAAGCACATGCTTAGTTCATTGCAACACATCTATTTGAGTGGTCAGCCGGGAAACACAGATGGGCCCAAAGACCAGAGAGTGAGTTCTGGAGAAAATGTCCCCTGCAGAAAACCCTGTGAATGAGAACCCAGCTCATATAGACTGACCTCTAAGAGGAATCCATGCTGGTGCAGGTGGGTAAGAGCTGCCATCACCAACTGAGAAGCATAATGACACAAACAAACACGGACATTGAAAAATGACATTGCAATAAAAGATGCTATACAGATAACAGTAACTATTATCATATTTCTATTATGAATAGTCACTGGTTGTTATGGACACATCACTGAAAGACATTGATACGTTTTCAGTAATGAGAGTAATGAGAGTAATGAGAGCAGGGTGTCTGTCTGTCTGTCTTACATCAGTGACAACAGTGAGCTTGTTGATGTAGGTGAGCTCAGTGTGGACCAACTCCCACAGCGCCTCCTGTTGGTGCCTCTGGGTCTTACACATCATCTGATCAGAGAGAGGGAGGGAGAGGGAAAGGAATGAAGGGGGATGGAAGTGGGGAGGAAGGGGAGGGTGGAAGAAAAATGTATGTTGTAAAAGGTAGGGGGAGAGAGAGGGTGGGAGAAAGAGATATGTTGTAAAAGATAGGGAGAGATAGAGGGGGTGGGAGAAAGAGATATGTTGTAAAAGGTAGGGAGAGAGAGAGAAAGAGAGAAAGAGAGAGAGAGAGGGGGTGGGAGAAGGAGATATGTTGTCAAAGGTAGGGAGAGATAGAGAGGGTGGGAGAAAGAGATATATTGTAAAAGGGAGGGAGAGAGAGAGAGGGTGGGAGAAAGAGATATATTGTAAAAGGGAGGGAGAGAGAGAGAGGGTGGGAGAAAGAGATATATTGTAAAAGGGAGGGAGAGAGAGAGAGAGAGAGAGAGGGTGGGAGAAAGAGATATGTTGTAAAAGGTAGGGGGAGAGAGAGAGAGAGAGAGAGAGAGAGAGAGAGAGAGAGAGGGGGTGGGTGGGTGGGTGGGAGAAAGATATATATTGTAAAAGGGAGGGAGAGAGAGCGAGAGAGAGAGGTGGGGAGAGAGAGAGATGTTGTAAAAGGTAGAGAGAGAGAGAGAGAGAGAGAGAGAGAGAGAGAGAGAGAGAGAGAGAGAGAGAGAGGGTGGGAGAAAGAGATATGTTGTAAAAGGTAGGGAGAGAGAGAGAGAGGGAGAGAGAGATATGTTGTAAAGGGTAGGGAGAGAGAGAGAGAGAGAGAGAGAGAGAGGTATGTTGTAAAAGGTAGGGAGAGAGAGAGAGGGAGAGAGAGAGGGTGGGAGAAGGAGATATATTGTAAAAGGTAGGGAGAGAGAGAGGGGGGGGTGGGAGAAAGAGATATGTTGTAAAAGGTAGGGAGAGAGAGAGAGAGACAGAGAGAGACAGAGAGAGAGGGGGAGAGAGAGAGAGGGTGGGAGAAAGAGATATGTTGTAAAATGTAGGGAGAGGGAGAGAGAGAGAGAGAGAAGGAGAGAGAGAGGGTGGGAGAAGGAGATATATTGTAAAAGGTAGGGAGAGAGAGAGAGAGAGAGAGAAGGAGAGAGAGAGGGTGGGAGAAGGAGATATATTGTAAAAGGTAGGGAGAGAGAGAGGGGGGGGGGGTGGGAGAAAGAGATATGTTGTAAAAGGTAGGGAGGGAGAGAGAGGGAGAGGGAGAGAGAGATGGGGGGTGGGAGAAGGAGATATATTGTAAAAGGTAGGGAGAGAGAGAGAGAGAGAAGGGGGGTGGGAGAAAGAGATATGTTGTAAAAGGTAGGGAGAGAGAGAGAGAGAGATATTGTAAAAGGTAGGGAGAGAGAGAGAGAGAGAGGGTGGGAGAAAGAGATATGTTGTAAAAGGTAGGGAGAGAGAGAGATATGTTGTAAAAGGTAGGGAGAGATCATTCATATTAACTAGATAATATGCCCATCATGACTTGCATTGGTCAGAAGGTAAATCTGGTTACCGAGTGATTGTGTACTATATCAGTCCAGTTGTTCTCCAGTGTGGCTCCTGTCCCCTCCTCCCCCCAGCTCCAGTTCAGACATACTGGTACTGGGAACGCCTCCAGAGTCCGCTTCAGAGCATCCAACTGCCCTGCGCCCTGACAGAGAGAAAGAGAGAGGGGGAGAGATAATATGTATATTATATATATTATATACACACACATATATACATATATTCCACCAAAGTATCATCAAAACGAGTTAGAAATGGGCCCATAGCAGATATGCTTGAGTGAACAATTGTAGTGTGCATTTGCGGAACTCTTATTTTCAGCAAGTATGTGGACAGTGGCACTGGCTGTGCATGTCTGTGCACGTGCATGTCAAGGTGTATTCATGTGTGTAGAGGACGAGTTAAGTGCGTGGGAGGAAAGTACCTCAGGCATGGGGCTCTTTTCAGTCGCTCCCTGGCTGAACAGGACCTGTCTCAGTGCTGCTCGGGGTTTGAAACTTCCAGACGCTCCCTTACTCACCGTGGTATAGTCCGCCACCACTTTCTGCTTCAGCTTCCTCTGAAAATGATGGAGAATATAATGTAAATATACAGTTTGTGTCTGCTGTGGTAGCCTAAATATTAGGAAGTCCACATAGCCTTCTGGTTGGCTGGGTGAAGTTTCTACCATTTGGCTTCAGGACGTAGATTAAGTGTCTTGGGGGCCTGAAGTTTAGGATTGATTTCGAACTGATCTTGCATCTACAAATGGAAGCTGAAGTTCATAGCCCTCACATGGTATCCCACAGTATTGAATCTGCGTTTGTCTGCTGACACCCTGTGGTTGGTAGCTGTCTCTGCAGCCAGACTTAGTCCATCTGTCACGCCCGCCTCTCTCTCCACCTCCCTCTGTCTCTCCCCCTCTCCTCCATTCCTCCACTGCTCCACCACTTCCTCTGGCTGAGTCACATCACCTCCCCTTCCTTCGTTGAAAGAGGTTGTTGCTTTTGAGGAAAGGCTGAAGAGATAAGAGAGCATAAACACAATGTTGGCCTAATGCTTGGGGCCTACAGAGAGAGAGATGGATGGAGAGAAGCAGAGGGAGAGATGGAGGGAGAGACGCAGAGGGAGAGATGGAGGGAGAGATGCAGAGGGAGAGATGGAGGGAGAAACAGAGGGTGAGAGGGAGGGAGAGAAGCAGAGGGAGAGATGGAGGGAGAGATGCAGAGGGAGCGATGGAGGGAGAGAAAGAGGGTGAGAGGGAGGGAGAGACAGAGGTTGAGAGGGAGGGAGGGATGCAGAGGGAGAAAGGGTGGTAGTAGAAAGGAGACTAGGCAGAGCATGGGATTACTATGTATTTAATTTAAAAGAGAACGTATTCTTAATGATTGACCTGGTTAATAAAGGTTAGATACTTAAATGAACAAGGCACCAATGGGGGGGGGGGGGGGGGGTCCAATACGGGGAAATTAAACTTGAGGAACTAAGAAGGACAGAGGAACTTACATTTCGAACAAAACACACACATCGATACCTCCCATTTAGCATGAGCGCAGTAAATAAAACCAAAACATGGGCTGCAGAATGTAAACCGCTACAGGCCATTGAAACACAATGTAGTGACAAGGTATTGTGGCCTTAATACCACTTTGTTTCTGCCTCAGTCAAGCTGTTATGATCTTGCCAAAACTCTATAATGATGATGACAATGATTACCCCAATGCAATAATGAATGCATTGTCAGGTACACAGGCTAGCAGTAAGGAGGAAATAACAGAGATGCCAGGAATAGCCTCAGTGAAACAAGGTGAAGAACTCTAGACAATCTGACACTGGTAGAGTCACAGGGCTCTCAGCTTTAGTTACAGTATGACCAAGGTGAAGAACTCTAGACAATCTGACACTGGTAGAGTCACAGGGCTCTCAGCTTTAGTTACAGTATGACCAAGGTGAAACCTCAAAAACAACTTTATGTCCTCTAAGGGCTTTGGGTTACATAGCAAAAATGTACCTTGAGTTCCCAGCCATACATCCATCACACCAAAGACATCAACCTACAGTAATCTAGAGCAGTGTTTCCCAAACTGGGTCCTGGGGCCCTCCCTGGGTGCATGTTTTGTTTTTTACCCTAGCACTACACAGCTGATTCAAATAACCAACTCATTGTCAGCTGTGGGTAAAAACCAAAACGTGCATCCAGGGGGGGCCCAGGACTGAGTTTGGGAAACCCCAATCTAGAGCTTTAAAGCAGTGAATAATGCACATGATACGATATACACACACACTGCATACTTTCAGAGAGCGTAACTAGTCTCTCTCACACATTCAAACACAATCCCGTTGTTGTCTTAGCTCTCCTGATCAACACCTGTGATTGCTTTATGCCTCTCTCTAATGTCAATATTCCTTGTCTACTGCTGTCTTGGCTAGTTCTTATTGTTTTATTTCACTGTAGAGCCCTCAGTCCTGCACAACATGCCTTAGATAGCTCTTTTTTCTCACCCCCCACACATGCGGAGACCTCACCTGTCTCACCTCACCTGTCTCACCTCACCTGGCTCACCTCACCTGGCTCACCTCACCTGGCTCACCTCACCTGGCTCACCTCACCTGGCTTAACTGGTGCCTCCACTTTACCTCCACTGTACTCACATCCTACCATACCATTGTCTGTACATTATGCCCTGAATCTATTCTACCACACCCAGAAATCTGCTCCTTTTATTCTCTGTCCCCAGCGCACTACACTAGACTATCCTACTCCTCCTCTGTTCCTCTGGTGATGTAGAGGTTAACACCTGTAGCCTCCTGTTCCACTCCTATTCCCCAGGCGCTATCATTTGTTGACTTCTCTAATCGTAAAAGCCTTGGTTACATGCATGTTAACATCAGAAGCCTCCTCCCTAAGTTTGTTTTACTCACTGCTTTAGCACACTCTGCCAAACCTGATGTCCTTGCCGTGTCTAAATCCTGGCTTAGGAAGGCCACCAAAAATTCTGAAATTTCCATCCCCAACTACAACATTTTCCACCAAGATAGAACTGCCAAAGGGGGAGGAGTTGCAATCTACTGCAGAGATAGCCTGCAGAGTTCTGTCATGCTATCCATGCTATTCCCCCCATTAATTGCCCCCCATTTATCTTCAGAGTTTGTACTGTTAGGTGACCTAAACTGGGATATGCTTAACACCCCGGCCACCCCACAATCTAAGCTGGATGCCCTCAATCTCACACAAATTATCAAGGAACCTACCAGGTACAACCCTAAATCCATAAACACGGGCACCCTAATAGATATCATCCTGACCAACTTGCCCTCTAAATACACCTCTGCTGTCTTCAACCAGGATCTCAGCGATCACTGCCTCCTTGCCTGCGTCTGTAATGGGTCCGCGGTCAAACGACCACCCCTCATCACTGTCAAACCCTCCCTAAAACACTTCAGCGAGCAGGCCTTTCTAATCGACCTGGCCCGGGTATCCTGGAAGGATATTGACCTCATTCCGTCAGTAGAGGATGCCTGGTTATTCTTTAAAAGTGCTTTCCTCACAATCTTAAATAAGCATGTCCCATCCAAAATTGTTTTAATTGAGAACAGATATTGGTTCACTCCAAACTTGACTGCCCTTGACCAGCACAAAAACATCCTGTGGCGTACTGCATTAGCATCGAATAGCCCCCGAGATATGCAACTTTTCAGGGAAGTTAGGAACCAATATACACAGGCAGTCAGGAAAGCAAAGGCTAGGTTTTTCAAACAGAAATTTGCATCCTGCAGCACAAACTCAAAAAAGTTCAGGGATACTGTAAAGTCCATGGAGAATAAGAGCACCTCCTCCCAGCTGCCCACTGCACTGAGGCTAGGAAACACTGTCACCACCGATAAATATACGATAATCGAGAATTTCAATAAGCATTTTTCTACAGCTGGCCATGCTTTACTCCTGGCTACCCCTACCCTGGTCAACAGCTCTGCACCCCCCACAGCAACTTTCCCAAGCCTCCCCATTTCTCCTTCACCCAAATTCCATGTGTAACTCTGTGTTGTTGTTTGTGTCACACTGCTTTGCTTTCTCTTGGCCAGGTCGCAGTTATAAATGAGAACTTGTTCTCAACTAGGTTTTCTGGTTAAATAAAGGTGAAATACATTTTTTTTTTAACACAGTGACCAAAGAAGTGCCAGACGTATACAAAATGGTGTCGTCTGCATAGAGGTGGATCAGGGAATCACCTGCAGCAAGAGCAACATCATTGATGTATACAGAGAAAAGAGTCGGCCCAAGAATTAAACCCTGTGGCACCCCCATAGAGACTGCCAGAGGTCCAGACAACAGGCCCTCCGATTTGACACACTGAACTCTAACTGTCTGTAACAGTTTGGGTCTAGAGTGTCTCCCCCTTTGAAGAGGGGGATGACCGCGGAAGCTTTCCAATCTTTAGGGATCTCAGGCGATACGAAAGAGAGGTTGAACAGGCTAGTAATAGGGGTTGCAACAATTGCGGTGGATCATTTTAAAAGAGAGGGTCCAGATTGTCTAGCCCAGCTGATTTGTAGGTGTCCAGATTTTACTCTGGACTGTTCTGACCTAGAATATGTGGACAACTACAAATACCTAGGAATCTGGTTAGACTGTAAACTCTCCTTCCAGACTCACATTAAGCAACTCCAATCCAAAATCAAATCTAGAATTGGCTTCCTATTTCGCAACAAAGCATCCTTTACTCATGCTGCCAAACATACCCTCGTAAAACTGACTATCCTACCGATCCTTGACTTCGGCGATGCCATTTACAAAATAGCCTCCAATACTCTACTCAGCAAATTGAATGTAGTCTATCACAGTGCCATCCATTTAGTCACCAAAGCCCGTTATACCACCCACCACTGTGACCTGTATGCTCTCGTTGGCTGGCCCTCGCTTCATATTCGTCGTCAAACCCACTGACTCCAGGTCATCTATAAGTCTATGCTAGGTAACGCTCCACCTTATCTCAGCTCAATGGTCACGATAACAACACGCGCTCCAATAGGTATATTTCACTGGTTACCCCCAAAGCCAACTCCCCCTTTGGCCGCCTTTCCTTCCAGTTCTCAGCTGCCAATGACGGGAACAAATTGCAAAAATAACTGAAACTGGAGACTTATATTTCCCTCAGTAACCGATCGCTGCAGCTGTACATAGCCCATCTGTAAATAGCCCACTCAACCTACCTACCTCATCCCCATATTGTTTTTATTTACTTTCTGCTCTTTTGCACACCGGTATTTCAACCTGCACATCATCATCTGCTCATCTATCACTCCAGTGTAAATTTGCTAAACTGTAATTACTTCGCCACCATGGCCTATTTATTGCCTTACCTCCCTAATCTTACTACATTTGCACACACTGTATATAGATATTTCTATTGTGTTATTGACTGTACGTTTGTTTATCCCATGTGTAACTCTGTTGTTGTTTTTGTCGCACTGCTTTGCTTTATCTTGGCCAGGTTGTAAATTAGAACTTGAGGTTGTAAATGAGAACTTGTTCTCAACTGGCCTTCCTGGTTAAATAAAGGTGAAATAAAAAAACTATTTTAAACTACGTTACCACCTGTTTACATCCACTATATCTCAATCCATTAATGCTGGTGACTTCAAGTATCATTGAAACACAATTGTCTTTTTGGGTTGACACCTGTTGGTCTGTGTTAGTTCTGAGGGGAACCGCAAATCAACACAGCACATTAAACGAACACATTACAACACAGTATAAGTATACTGATTATTATACAAAGAAGAAGCGTCAGATTGTCAAGGCATTGATTGAGTGTAATAATCAAAGATACAATGTCCCAGATTGTGCCTTCACAAGTCTACTTCTGCGGTAATAAAATAAAGTCAATTCATTACCTGGCTTCGGTTGGATCCATCTTGATTCAGACAGTCATCTTTCTTTTCTGTTGGCTCTCTCACTCTTTCTCTCTTTGATTCAGTCCCTCCCTATCCTGCCTCCTTCCCTCCCTTTCTCTAGCACCCCTGCCCTCTAACTGGCCTGACAAGAACAACTGGATTCCTAAAATAACTCATCTGCACTACGGCCTAGTTAATGTGTAGCAGTGGTGTTTGTTATGAGGGTGGCGCTGATTCATTTCTTTTGACTAGATGGTTTGTGTTGTTTCATATCGATCAGTGATATTGATCATTCTGAGGTGGTAATAGTTCTACAGGAAGTGATCATGTCCTCTAAAACCCTGTCTGAGGAGTCTCTACCTAGAGAGACGTGAAGAGCACCGCCTATAAGGGTTAGAAAACAGAGGGAGACAGAATGGTAGTTGACTGAGGAACGAGGTGATTGAAAAACAGGATAACTGTCAAATGACAGACAGATCAGCAGACATGTAGAGAGGACGTGGGAAGGGAAGTGGAAAAGGTTAGAGAGGGGATGTGGCGACAGATGAAGAGAGAGGGAGGGAGAGAGGGGACAGGGTAACGATAAAAAGAGAGCCAAAGACAGAGAGGGAGCGTGAGAAGTATAGTTTAATAAGTTAATGCTAAGTCGAGGAATGCAGAGACTACATACCAGAAGTTATACACACCATTACACCGTCATACACACACAGACCACACAGCCAGACATGCAATTAATGAGCAAGAAAACAAAGCTATACATCATGTATGCTGCAGTCATACACTGAATAGAACAGTAGCTAACACTTACAGTCATACACTGAATAGAACAGTAGCTAACACTTACAGTCATACACCGAATAGAACAGTAGCTAACACTTACAGTCATACACTGAATAGAACAGTAGCTAACACTTACAGTCATACACCGAATAGAACAGTAGCTAACACTTACAGTCATACACTGAATAGAACAGTAGCTAACACTTACAGTCATACACTGAATAGAACAGTAGCTAACACTTACAGTCATACACTGAATAGAACAGTAGCTAACACTTACAGTCATAATAACAGCTGCATACCAGGTCACTTTTACAATTCTTTATTTAAAAAATATATACAATTGATCAACTTTGTTGAGCGCCTCCCCCACCTTAATTAAAACAAATCAATGTCTGCATATACTGTATGTGATTTGAGAATAAAAATAGTTTGTCTTTAGTAAAATCACCTGTAACAATTCAATGTTAAAAAATCCAATACATGGCATTTCACTGTACTTCTGCACCTGACATTAAAAACTAGAAACTTGAGTGCCATCTATCCATCGACCCATCCCTAGTTTCCATGTTTAGTCTCCCAGAGATCAGGCAGCCCTGCAGAGTGACAGGTGTGTCCTCTGACTAAGTGATCCTGAACAATGGCGGCATGATGATGGGGCTTTAAGGAATGTCAATAACTCAGGGACAACACCTGCAGAAGACCTGCCTGTGCCCTAACAGTACTGACACAACTATTACTGTACAGATAAGAATCAATCACTTGTGGTGATCCAAAACCACGGCACAGAGACAACCTGGATGGGTGTGATTGTTCGAGGAGGAATGCACTGCACACTGAATAGTAAAGAAATATGACAGATTGATACATCCCTAACTTATTTTGTAAAACAAGAATGTGCACATCAAGACAGTAGTAAAAGACAGCAAAACTACAATAGTTTGATCTTCACGCCCAAGCAGCAACTTATCAAAGAACCATTCAAATATACAACATCCTCCTAAACAGTATTAATAACCATTTACAAACCAATACAAAGACTTCAAATATGACATATAATGCTAATATCTTTTGATATGTTTGTGGTTATTAATGCAAGATAGAGACAGGGAAGATTAAAGCTATACAGGTTCCTATGGAAATATTAGCTTGAGTACTACTGCAACACCAGTAAATAATACATTTCACATTTACACTTTAGCCATCCTTATACAGAGCGATTTACAGGACCAAGTATGGTTAAGTGCCTTGCTCAATGGCACAGACCAATTTATTTCACCTTATCAGCTCAGGGATTCGAACCAGCAACCTTTCAGTTACTGGCTACCTTTCGCCACATAATACTCAGTAATATAGAACTGTAATACTATAGATGGGTGTTCAATCTGTATTACCCTAAACACAGCGTTTAACTCAATTGTTAGTGTGGATCTCATACCTGTGTGTGACACATTACAAGTTTGCCTGTTTTACAAACAGCACTGTCTAAAACTGCTTTTTAGAAACATATGATTCCTCATTGGTTCGAATGTGCAAAGAATATATATATATATATTTGAAAAACATACAAGAACAGTACGGTTGGTAATCAATAATCAGCCTCATTGCCAACAGGTTATATAATACATTATGACATATTGTGAAAGCATGGCAACACTTCCACCTAGTCTATCAGATCTGGACCAGGTGGAACAACTACCATATTGCTTACACTGTACCAATCCTATTCTCTCAGGTCTACACAAGTAAGGTCAGGGACAAAGGGATGTGGCTGATCTTCTCTCTCTCCCCATTAGCACCTCCCCTATCTCTCTCTCCCTCCCCTAATTATCCTATACATATGATGAATAGTCTTGGTCTCTCTCGGTTTCTCTTTTGATTCGACATAGAGAAGAGAAACCTGGGTCCCCTACTTGATCTATACAGTCTGCATCACTCTCCCTCTACTGCTCTCCATACATGGTCTATACAGTCTGCATCTCTCTCCCTCTACTGCTCTCCATACATGGTCTATACAGTCTGCATCTCTCTCCCTCTACTGATCTCCATACATGGTCTATACAGTCTGCATCTCTCTCCCTCTACTGATCTCCATACTTGGTCTCCAGCTCCTCTGCAGTCCCTCCCAGGTCCATGTCTCTCAGCTTATCCAGCAGTTGGTACAGTAGAGGGCGTGCTAGCACCTCTCCCCCTCCCTGAGCACTTCCCTTAGCCCAGACCCTCAGCATCTGGTACTGGGCTTCCTTAGTGTCACGGAGGTGGTCATTCTCAGCCCTCTCTATAACGATGTCACTCACACCCAGCGAACGCACCAGCTCCTTCATATGGCGCGTGGGGACTTGGTCCAACACCGAGTAGATCAACTCAGAAACTGGAGGGAGAGAGGAACAGAGTGGTGATAGGGTAGTGAGAATAAAATAGAGTTCAATATAGACTACATGGCCAAAAATATGGATGCCACCTTTCCAACAAGTCAGTTCGTCAAACTTTCTGCCCTGCTGGAGATACCGAGGTCAACAGTAAGTGCTGTTATTGTGAAGTGGAAACATCTAGGAGCAACAACGGCTCAGCCGCAAAGTGATAGACCACACAAGCTCACAAAACGGGACCGCTGAGTGCTGAAATGCGCAAAAATAGTCTGTCCTCAGTTGCAACACTCACTACCCAGTTCCGAACTGTCTCTGGAAGCAACGTCAGCACAAGAACTGTTCATCGGGAGCTTCATGAAATGGGTTTCCATGGACGATCAGCCGCACACAAGCCTAAGATCACAATGCGCAATGCCAAGCGTCGGTTGCCGCCATTGGATTCTGGAAACGCGTTCTCTGGAGAAATGAATCACGCTTCACTATCTGGCAGTCCGATGGACGAATCTGGTTTTGGTGGATGCCTGGAGAACGCTACATGCCCAAATGCATAGTGCCAACTGTAAAGTTTGGTGGAGGAAGAATAATGGTCTGGGGCTGTTTCATGGTTCGGGCTTGGCCCCTTAGTTCCAGTGAAGGGAAATCTTAACTCGACAGCATATAATTACATTCTAGACGATTCTGTGCTTCCAACTTTGTGGCAATAGTTTGGGGAAGCCCTTTCCTGTTTCATCATGACAAAGCCCCCGTGCACAAAGCGAGGTCCATACAGAAATGGTTTGTCGAGATCGGTGTGGAAGAACTTGACTGGCCTGCACAGAGCCCTGACCTCAACCCCATCAAACACCTTTGGGAGGAATTGGAACGCTGACTGCGCGCCAGGCCTAATCGCCCAACATTAGTTCCCACCTCACTAATGCTCGTGGCTGAATGGAAGCAAGTCCCCGCAAGCAACGTTCCAACATCTAGTGAAAAGCCTTTCCAGAAGAGTAGAGGATGTTATAGCAGCAAAGGGGGGACCAGCTCCATATTAATGCACATGATTTTGGAATGAGATGTTCGACGAGCAGGTGTCCACATACTTTTGGCCATGTAGTGTATATAAAAAGAAATTCACATTCCAACACACACACGAACAGCTTGGTTGTCATGAATTCTCAGGACTTTTTGGAGAGTAAAAACATATTTCCTTTCAAAATCCTAACCCTTAACCTAACCTAACCAAACCCTAACCTTTAAAAATGTCCTCACTTTCCAGAATTGTTCTTGTTGTCCTACCTTGTCAGGACATTCTGATGACTCGTCAGGACATTCTAGTCCTGATAAGATAGGGAAACATGCGCACCAACACACGTTCGCATGCACGCACATGCACACACACACTTACTCTTGATCTCCTTGGGGACACAGTCCGGTAGCTTTCTGAGGGGCTCCTGTTCACACTCACACACTGGGCTACATGAAGGGATACACTGGTTGAGAACATTCTCTGGGTCCTCTTGGATCAGCCTCTATAATCACAGAAAATGGAAAACATCAGAATTCTACTATATAGAACTGCATCCACTACCAGTACATCCTAAACCCGGGGACCACAGCACAATCAATAAAGGAAATCCTATTGGTTTCCTCCTTGGCACTATGGTGCAAACAGGAAAATGCACTTGGGTATTCAAAACAGTAGTTGAAATGGTATCTATTTTTTCTCCATACAACCCTTTTAGAGTTTTTTTATCAGATTGGGTTTGTCCAGTCAGGTCAGAGGTGAAATGTGAGATGTCAGGGGTCAAAAGTGAGAGGTCAGAGATGTATCTCACCCGAGTAGATGTCTCAGACACCTGAGAGGTGATCTCAGCAGAGGGAAAGGAGTTAGACCCCTTGCGCTTCCGTCGGACCACTAGTACGCCCATGATCCCCACAACCACCAGTAATAACAGACAAACACAGCTGAACGCAGCCAACAGGTAGGGATATCCAGTATCTTCGGCTGGAAAGAGGGGAAAACATGCAGAGAATGAATACATTCTGCAGCCCTTACGGCAGAAATAGTCTAGTTCCAATATATTTAAGCAAAACAAAAAAAAGTTTAAAAGTATATTTTCACCCACCAAATAAACAAACTATGTTTCTAGCCTGACCCAGCCACGAAGTATCAGAAACTCACATTTGCCATCGCCATTGGGAGTGGGATGTGTGCCTGAAGAACACTCCTGCTGGCAGTCAGCAGTCAGCTCACATCTGGAGAGAAAATGCACACAGGAAATGGTATATTATTGAAGAGGAAGTGGCCCGTTTGTGAAGAGGAAATGATTAATGTTGAGTCATGTGAAGAACAGCTCTACAGAAGAACCATCCAGGCCATCCTGTTGCAGCATACCCCCCTCCGGAAAGACAGAACACTGAAAGAGACAGTTACCAGCGCTTTATCAGTGGTCACCACTGCCTATGGTCTTGATGTATGGATATATCCTGCCTGGTTGGCCCTGTCCGGGGGTATAGACCCCTACGGTCGCAGCCTTCAGTAATTATGCTGCAATAGTTTATGTGTCGGGGGGCTAGGGTCAGTCTGTTATATCTGGAGTATTTCTCCTGTCTTATCCAGTGCCCTGTGTGAATTTAAGTCTCTCTCGCTCATATATACAGTATATATGTGTGCTGACCTGTTGCACCCTCTACAACTACTGTGATTATTATTATTTGACTGCTGGTCATCTATGAACGTTTGAACATCTTGGCCATGTTCTGTTATAATCTCCACCCGGCACAGCCAGAAGAGGACTGGCTACCCCACATAGCCTGGTTCCTCTCTAGGTTTCTTCCTATGTTCCTGCCTTTCCAGGGAGTTTTTCCTAGCCACCGTGCTTCTACACCTGCATTGCTTGCTGTTTGGGGTTTTAGGCTGGGTTTCTGTACAGCACTTTGAGAAGTCAGCTGTTGTACGAAGGGCTATATAAATACATTTAATTGATAAGATTGATTGATAAGCAGTAGATTAAACTAAAGCCTGGACATGATGACCTTCTCCAACCTTACATAGCAACAGACTGTAGGTCTCCAGGACCAGGGTTGGTGTGACCACAAAACAGCTGACATGTGAAAATACTTCTGTCTTTTAACTCACCCACGGAAAGAAGTTTGTTGCACAACGTTGCAGACAGTTTCTATTAAACTTCCCATTTACAAGCAGAATGATAATTTTTTGTTACTTTGTTTTAATTGAACAACACAATGATAATACAAATCAAGTAAAAGAATAAAAAGGTCTGGCAGGTACAGCACCCATCATACAATTTTACAGTTTAAACCCATTGTCCCTCTCTCCTCTTGCGTTCTTAAAGCAAAGGTCATATTTCTTTAACAACGTCTATCCATTGTGTCACGGTGGGAGGGTCTTTTTGTAGCCATTTCCTAGTCATAGCCTTTTTACTGGCTGCCAGTAGGACCTTCAAGAGGTACTTTTCTCTGTTGTGTAAATAATCAGGCATTTCATCCAAATACAAAGAAATTATTTTTGTTCTATGTCAAATCCAATTATTTTTTCAATGTTAGATCTTATTTCTCCCTAGTAAATTTTAATTGCGGGGAAGGACCAAAGTACATGAGGGTGATCCCCCTGGATAGCCCACATTCTCTCCAACAAGGGTTTAGGGAGCCAGTCTGTTTTGATTTCAGTTTAGGTGTTATTAAGAAACGTATAACATTCATCCAACAGAATTCTCTCCATGTCCTTCAGTTGGTAGAGCTTAGTTGAGACTCAAATATGTTCAACCATGTTTCATCAGTTATTTCAATGTTAAGTTCCTCCTCCCATTTCTGTTTAATATAGTTTGTACAATGTTTCTTTGAGGATAGAATACCCAAGTAGAGATTTGAAATCGTTTTTTTTGTTACTCCCCAAGATGTATGCGTTAGTGAATACTTGGATACATTTTGAGGTGCTTGAGGGTCAACCACATTTATCTCCATTAAAAAATAGTGTTGAACATATGTATCTGTAAAAATGTTGTTTATCTAAGCCATGTTTTTTGACTTAGGTCCTGGAAATTCTCCAGGATCTCATTCCTTAAAATTGTACAAAATCATGTGATGCCTTTCTACGTCCACTGTTTAAATCTGCTGTCCTGAATTGCAGGGATGAAGCTGGGGTCGTATGTGGGCCAATTCAGCAGTTTGAACTCTCTGTCTAAATTCATTTGCTTAACAACCCATAACCATGTCTTAAGAGAGAAATGAATCTACTGATTTTGTCTATTGTATGGGTATCTCTGTCATAGTAGTCTCGGACTGTATGGGTATCTCTGTCATAGTAGTCTCGGACTGTATGGGTATCTCTGTCATAGTAGTCTCGGACTGTATGGGTATCTCTGTCATAGTAGTCTCGGACTGTATGGGTATCTCTGTCATAGTAGTCTCGGACTGTATGGGCATCTCTGTCATAGTAGTCTCGGACTGTATGGGTATCTCTGTCATAGTAGTCTCGGACTGTATGGGTATCTCTGTCATAGTAGTCTCGGACTGTATGGGTATCTCTGTCATAGTAGTCTCGGACTGTATGGGCATCTCTGTCATAGTAGTCTCGGACTGTATGGGTATCTCTGTCATAGTAGTCTCGGACTGTATGGGTATCTCTGTCATAGTAGTCTCGGACTGTATGGGTATCTCTGTCATAGTAGTCTCGGACTGTATGGGCATCTCTGTCATAGTAGTCTCGGACTGTATGGGTATCTCTGTCATAGTAGTCTCGGACTGTATGGGTATCTCTGTCATAGTAGTCTCGGACTGTATGGGTATCTCTGTCATAGTAGTCTCGGACTGTATGGGCATCTCTGTCATAGTAGTCTCGGACTGTATGGGTATCTCTGTCATAGTAGTCTCGGACTGTATGGGTATCTCTGTCATAGTAGTCTCGGACTGTATGGGTATCTCTGTCATAGTAGTCTCGGACTGTATGGGTATCTCTGTCATAGTAGTCTCGGACTGTATGGGTATCTCTGTCATAGTAGTCTCGGACTGTATGGGCATCTCTGTCAAAGTAGTCTCAATGTCTTTCCATTTGGATTCATATTCTGAATTGCACCAACACACCAATTGGGCTGAAACAAAATAATATTTTAGGTTTGGTAAGGCCATTCCCCCACTATTTGTTGGTAATTGTAATATTGTATATCTAATTATTGGTCTCTTACTGTTCCAGATAAACCTTGATATCTTTTATCCCGTTCCCTAAACTGTTTAGGTGGGATATCTATGGGCAGTGATTGGAACAAATACAGTAACCTCGGCAGTTTGCTTGTTTCAATTCTACCACTAAGACCCAAGGGAAGTGAATTCCGCCTGTCCAGGTCATCATATACTTTCTTGTTGATGTGATTGTAATTCCTGTCATGAAGTTTGGGTGTATCTTTTGTTTGATATACTCCAAGATATTTAATGGATGAAGAGGTATACTTACTCTCCAGCTCTTCCTGTGGGGTATAATTATATACTAGGGCTGAACACAAAGAGTTTTAACGGACAAAAGAGTGTCAGCTTGTTCACAAGCCAGTACTCACAATTTGCATGAAAGACAGGTCTTGTTGCTTTTCTTGTCTCGGAAGTAGAAGTCCTTACATTCACACACAGTGTCACTCTCTTCCTTACCTGTCAACAAGAGTATGTACACTCAGTACACACACAAACTTTGTCATACACGCAAATAATACTACTAGTACTACAAAACAAAGGGTTGTCATTATTATGTAATAACCATTATACTGTGTAATCCATAAGTAAATACCAGGTTGGGTGGAAAAACGTGAAACATTATGAACCACACTAGCAAGACAAACTCACATGGTTGCGTTTCTCTCTCTCCAGGTCCACATGTCTTGCAAGTGAGGCACTCCCGTGTTCCCGAGTTTATTCTGTTTTGGTAGAAGCCTTTTTTGCAGCGACACACTGTGTTCTTACTCTTCTTGCATGGTGAAAACACTTCCTCATTGTCTACAGGTGTATGGAACAACACAGCCAAGGAGAACAGAATAGAGAGAAAGAGAGAGAAGACAAGAGACATTTGCTATCATACCATATTGAGACCATCTATAGTGATGCCATTTTTTTCAATGTATTTTGTAAATACTTGCACATTATTGTAAATCATTGAAAATGTTTTTAAATAATTGTACTGTACCAACACAGAGTGTACAACGGAGGCAGTTCTTGGCATAGTTACTCTTCTCTAGGTACGTCCTGCCCTCTTGACAGTGGACACATAGGCTATTGTCGCCGTTCTTAGTGCAGTGCTCCTTCAGCATAAACCCTGGAGAAGACAATACATACATACTAAGTGGGAGGCAATACAATCCAGCATATTTATTTACTGTAAAACCTGGCGATACGTCAGAGCTAAAACTAGGCTAGAGACAAATATAGTAAACAGTATGTAGGGCCTACCGTGTGACAGACGACTGACTGTCTTTTATACACAATAAGGGTAGAATCTTGAAATAAGGTTTTTGTTTAAAGCTGGAATCCTTAACTGGTGAAACTGCCACATCCATGTAGGATATTACAACAACAAAGATGTTACTGCAAACATAGGTTTTCCCCCTCTGACATCAATGCACAGGCACACATCTCCCCCGCTGCACCGAACGAGCCAATTGAAGCACACGTAGCCTTCTCTTTTGCCTTGCGCAACATTTGGTGATCCAGAAACAAGAGACCACTTGTGTGGCTGTTTTGTACGGGAATCTGTGAATATTTGGACAATTGAACGTTTTTGGTTCCTCTCAGGGGAAAAGAAAATAGACTTTTAAAACAGGGTTGAGTGAAGTAGCATCAAATATGTTGATTGAGCAACTTAATGAGCATGGAGAGTTTGACGAAATGACCTTGTATCTTTCAGTCCAATACAGCTGTTTACTTACTTTTGTAGCTCTTTGTCAGACACACGCTTTTTGTAAACACCGGTAGGTAACTGTCCTCTCCAAGTTTAGCTGGAATTTAGCCCCGAAAATATTTGGATAATGTGATTGGTTGACGATATGACATTGGCCTATGTTTCTTCTTGCGCTGCGCAGAATATCAGATCTCAACAACATTGGAGAAGTGTTAAAAACTTCAATCAGCAGTTGAAACAATAAGAAAGAGTAAAAAGTTGAGGGATGGGGCTGGAGAAACGTAAGTACTCTCAAATTCATAGACAGAGCTATGCAAGGACTGACCATCCATGATATCAAAATTATAGTTTTAATCATGTTTTGAGACTATACAATATGTGTTAACATTTACTTTGTTTAGAAACATTGGAGTAAAACAAGCTTATATCTTGGGTTCTGATGGGGTGTGACAGTTGAACTAAGCTCATGGGCATTTCTAAGTTATATTCTTCAAAAATCAATGGGTACATATCATTCATTAAATTCAAAAATGGATGTAGTTACTGCAGATTTCCCATTCCACATCAGTCAGCACCACATCCTTATGCTATAGTATATTGTCATAAGGGCAACTTGACTGCAAAAGAGACAGGTTGGAATGTCAATTCTCATCAAATCAATAGGAAGTCAATCAAATCAAATAAAAATCTACCTTTTTCTAAATTAGTAGTGTTTCAATTTGTTGATAAAATGAGGGACATGATTGTTTGGTTGAGGGACGTTGGACAAAGGGCAAAAATGAGGGACTGTCCCACACAATCTGGGACATATAGTTACTCTAGTTCTGGGGCGAACAGTGGCACTGTTCCCTTTGAAGCGGATTTGATCTTTAACTCAATGCATAGTGTATGGAAAAGTACAAGTTACACCCACGTTACACTCGGGAATTGAAAGGCCCAGTTGTATAAGTGCAGTGTAATATAGTACAGTACAGAAGGCCTACCTTCATGGCACTTTCGACAGCATGTCCCGTTAGCAGTGTGGTAATGACTCCCCTCAAGGCATTGAAACTCCTGGGTCGTAGGAAGTGGTGGTACCAAGGGGGAGGGGTCTACTGACCAGCACTGCAACATTACATTACATTGTTGTTATAGAACAGATCCAATCAAATACCAGTCATATGTAATTACTGAAAATATTTTAGAACTGATTGACAGGCTACTGTATAGGCCTATTCCTGAAATGATTGACTAATTGATTGGTGTGAATAATTCACAAATTTGATGGATTGGTGGGGGATAATTGATGTATTGCTGAGAAATAAGTATGACTAGATGGGGCATTATGTTATTGGTAGAGGACTCGGCATTATGAATCTGTTCATGTTAAAGTTTCTTACCAATATGAGCAGAGCGCAAACGTTCAGAATGCATTTTTCCTTCCATTTCCCTCTCAAGACGTCCATTCTTTCACACCACTCTTCTCACTAACACCATCCTTAAAAGAACAACACCTGCAGAAAGGAGAGATGGGGTAAAACGTGTGACAAAACTCTTCATAATGTTTTCACACATTAGGCCTACTTGACTTACCTTTTTTCTAGTGCAAAGAAAATGTTGTCAATATGAATCAGTATTTCGCTGTGCAAAAATAACTTGTTTACTACCATGTCAAGGCTATATAGATATGAACTTTGTTTGATTTAAAACGTATAGCCTAGCTAGCGTTATAACGTAAGTCTCGGAAGATTATTTACATACATGCATTTATTTATTTTAGAATGTAACCTTTGTTTATCTAGGCAAGTCAGTTAAGAACAAATTCTTATTTACGACGGCCAAACCCGGCCGCCCTATGGCCCATCACGGCCAGTTGTGATACAGCCTGGATTCGAACCATAGTGTAGGTAGTGATGCCTCTAGGGCCGAGATGCCTCAGAACGCTACGCCACTCGGGAACCCACTTATGGCGCGGTACATTATTATCCTGGACTTAATTAATAGAAAGTTCATATCTAGTTCAAGAATAAAAACTCCACTTAAGCCACAATAAAAACCGAGAAAACGTATTTAGTTTCGATTTCACTGTAGCGTACACCCACTGTTTTTAGCCGCAGAAGTCCGATATTATCAATCTCTTTTCCCAAAACTACAGGCGGAGAGTTACCGTCACTTACCTTTATCAAAACCGCTCCTACATGACAAATGGCGATGCAGTCGAGTCACCAAAATTAAAATCTAATTTGTAGTAAGACTTTAAGAAACGCATTCCAATCTCAAAAGATACGCCAGGGTATTAAATCGCGAGCTCTAGTGAGAGGGCGGACTCAAACGGGAAAATGGAAACGTCATTGTTTCAAGGAAGTCTGACTTGCAGGGCGTACTACAGGATACGCCATAGGTAGTATGATAAAGGTTTATAATACTCGATTGAGCAATAGCAGGCTGTGCGCCTATGGGTCACAAGAGACATTTCCCAAGTGTATATAAAAACAACAATTGAAACACCTGCAGGGTGCTAGGGGAATTGTTTATTTTATCGGGATGTAGACTAATGCTAAATACACATTCCCCCTCTGCCTATCGGAGTAACAGGGGAGAGGGGGGTATGTTGAGCGATTTGTTACATTCAGTATCATCACTACGTCAAGGAAATATAGTATCTAACAAAGATATCTACGTATATTTCAGGAGTTGTGTGTCCTTGGACATAATCAGAATTCGTGTAAACAACCCTTTTGAAAACATAGCTTGTCTCTTGGCACAATTGACCCCGAGTATGGAGTAAATTGAGTATGAGAACAGGGGAGCCTAAGCATAGCGAAACATTTCTAACTGTACATTTTAAAACATTTACATTACCTCATATCCCAGCGATAATGCATTGTATTACGGAAGAAAACACCAATTGTGGCCAAGAGGGTCACAAACTCAACTGAGGAAGGCATTTTTCATCTTTTAAACTTGACTAATCACTCAAATGCGAGGTGTCTTCAAAATACTATTCATATTATGCATAAAACACACTAAATGTAATCCTTTGTATGGGATGTGTTGATTAGACATTGGCTCAACTTGCCCCTCGCCCAATCAGAATCACTGTTATTCGCCAAGTACATTTACACATACTCAGAATGTGACTTGGTGATATGGTGCTGCTAGTGATGGACAACATTTAGAGACAGACAGCAGAGTTTAAACAAAGTTTACATACATTACATATACACAATATGGTACAATTTACCCCAAAGAAACCATTTGACTATATTTGCCCACACAGCTACAAGGGTGCACTTTCATGCTAGGTTTAGGACCTCCTATTGTAGCTTATAGAGACCCCAACTGATGTATAAAACCAGTGGAGGCTGCTGAGGGGCGGGCGGCTCATAAAAATGGCTGGAACAAATGGAATAAAAAAAATGGAAACCATGTGTTTGATGTACTTGATACCATTTCACTCATTCCAGTCCAGCTGTTACCACGAGCCCATCCTCCGCAAATAAGATGCCACCAACCTCCTGTGTATAAAAGTGTTAAAACTATCTACTTTAAAACTTACCTAGAACTAGCATCAAGAAACCTATATCACAATAAATGTATTTGACTTTGTGAAAATCCATTTTTTGAACCTAACTTGCTTGCTGCTTTTTCCATGTGGTTTCTTCCTTCACAGACTCTGAAATGATGACCTCTTCCTAAATATTTGGTCACATGATTCATTTTGTGTATGGTTTCCTAGAAACAACTAACCCTTTGGCTCAACTTACCCCACTCTTCCATATATATATATATATATATATATATATATATATATATATATATAGAGAGAGAGAGAGAGAGAGAGAGAGAGAGAGAGAGAGAGAGAGAGAGAGAGAGAGAGAGAGAGAGAGAGAGAGAGAGAGAGAGAGAGAGAGAGAGAGAGAGAGAGAGAGAGAGAGAGAAATAGAGAGAGATTATAAATATGCCTTATCTTTCTGTTACCTGTGTTTATCTGATTGCTCAGCAGTGCAGTGAGAAGTACTTCCTTTCTTCAGAACCCACTTCCTTCTCAAAGTGCTCCCCACCCCACTCCTCTGCTGGCTGTTCTACACTGAACAAAAATATAAACGCAACATACAACTATTCGATTCATTACAGTTCATTAGGAAATCAATTAAAATAAATACATTAGGCCCTGGTCTATGGATTTCACATGACTGGGAATACAGATATGCATCTGTTGGTCACAGATACCTTTAAAACAAAGTAGGGTTGTGGATCAGAAAACCAGTCTGGTGTGACCACCATTTGCCTCATGCAGCGCGACACATCTCCTTCCCATAGAGTTGATCAGGCTGTTGATTGTGGTCTGTGGAATGTTGTCCCACTCCTCTTCAATGGCTGTGCGAAGTTGCTGGATATTGGCGGGAACTGGAACACACTGTTATACACGTCAATCCAGAGTATCCCACACATGCTCAATGGGTGACATGTCTGGTGAGTATACAGGCAATGGAAGAACTCGGTCATTTTTAGCTTCCAGGAATTGTGTACAGATCCTTGCGACATGGGGCCCTTGCATTATCATGCTGAAACATGAAGTGATGGCTGCGGATGAATGGCACGACAATGGACCTCAGGATCTCATCACGGTATCTCTGTGCATTCAAATGGGCATCGATAAAATGCAGGTGTGTTTATTGTCCGTAGTTTATGCCTTCCCGTAACTCCACTATGGGGCACTCTGTTCACAACGTTGACATCTGCAAACCGTTCTCTCACACGACGCCATACACCTGTTCTGCCACTTGCCCAGTACAGTTGAAACCAGGATTAATCCGTGAAGAGCACACTTTTTCCAGTCGGTTACGACGCCGAACTGCAGTCTGGTCAAGACCCTGGTGAAGACAACGAGCACGCAGATGAGCTTCCCTGAGACGGTTTCTGACAGTTTGTGCAGAAATTCTTCGGTTATGCAAACCCACAGTTTCGTCAGCTGTCCGGGTGGCTGGTCTCAGACGATCCCGCAGGTGAAGAAGAAGGATGTGGAAATGCTCACTAACAGGGATGTAAACAAATTTGTGCGCAAAACTTGAGAGAAATACACGTTTTGTGTAGATGAAACATTTCTGGGATCTTTTATTTCAACTCATGAAACATGGGACCAACACTTTATATGTTGTTTATCTTTTTGTTCGGTCTAGTTACAACACTTTAAGAGTTAAACTAAATCATCTAAAATGACTTAGTGTTAATTTAATTAATTACTATTGAGAGATGCACCAACCAACAGTAAAGACTTCTGAGTGTAATTGCAACATGTGTATGTACGCCCGTCTAGAGTCTCTTCTGTTCTGTGTACTAGATGTCATCCAACTACAGTACATCATCAAGAAACAAAATGTATTTTTGTCATGGGCAAAGAAACTCAAAAGAGGTGATTATACTAATTAATACAAATATTGATCCAATTGTGCAACCAGATCCGCAAGGATGATGGATTATTTTAAATATGCTACTGGACCAAAACAGATCTGGCTAATGAATCTATATGGGACAAATAATGATGATCCACACTTTTTCGAAAATATATATAATAATCTATTGAGCTCACAAGCAATGTAATAATCTATTATTATAGTGGGAGAATATAATCCGGTTTTAAGTACCTCAATGGATTGTAAAGGAAATCACTCTACAAACTATCACCCTCAAACACTTACGGAGATCACAAAGATCATGGATACATTAGAACTAGTGGATATATGGAGGCTGAAAAACCCTGACCTAGTGAGATATACACGGAGGAGGCTTCATCAAGCTAGCCGTCTTCATTACTTCCTAGTCTTGTTCTTGCTGGCATCAAAAGTTTAAAAGTATTAATAGGAGACAGAATGCGATTGGACCACCATCCAATTGGTGAAACTCTATAACTCTTACAGAATTTCCACGTGGATATTGGAAATTGAATCAAAGCCTGTTCGATGACAATTTGTTCTTAACTAAGACAAAATAATTGACTTTTTTTTTGTACAACAGCAGATTCCCTTATTGTATGAGACACTTTCAAATGTACTTTTAGAGGCCATTCTATACAATACTCATCATTAAAACAAAAGGAGGTTTGGTCAAAAGAGATTAGACTAATACAGGAAATGGAGGAAGTAACAGCGCAGGTAGGTGGTAACGGAAACTGTACTATAGAGGCACAAAATAGATTAGAGGAAAAACAAAAATAATTGGAGGTACTTATTCAAGAACCATCAAGTGTAATGTTTTACAAAAATAAAGCGAATTGGATGGAAAATTGTGAAAATGCTCATTTTTCTTGAATCTTCAACATAGAAATTCTACCAAAAATAATTGACAGAAACTCGTTACAAATGGAGTTATCCATGATTCACCAAATTGTAACGGTATTCTTGGTGAGAAGGAGAGTCGGACCAAAATGCAGCGTGTAGATTGCGATCCATGTTTTAATAAACAAACGTAAAACACGAATCAATACAAACACTACAAAATAAAGAACGTAACGAAAACCTAAACAGCCTATCTGGTGAAACCACATAGACAGGAACAATCACCCACAAACACACAGTGAAAACCAGGCTACCTAAATATGGTTCCCAATCAGAGACAATGACGAACACCTGCCTCTGATTGAGAACCATATCAGGCCGAACATAGAACTGGACAAACTAGACATGTAACATAGAATGCCCACTCAGATCACAAATGTGACACAAATGATGTGCTTTAAATATTTAGCTTCCTCTTTCAAAATATGTTGTCTCTTCAGGCTCCTCCATTCCCACTGAATGATGTTAACTGTAAGGATTTCTTTCCTAATAATAATGTGAAATTAACTAATTTACAGAAAGACCTGTGTGAAGGCCAACTTACAGAAGAGGAACTTTGAGGCAATAAAATATTTTCAGTCTGGAAAAACACCAGGGCTTGACCATATACCAGACCATAAAGTACGACTAGAATTTATATATAAATGCCTGGATTTCTTTAATTGTTGTGAATCTCTTACCAACCCCACGAAACACGGGGCGCACACCAAAACAAATGCCCCAAACACGGGGGACTTAAACAGTCCAGCAAAACCCAAGAACATGGGCAAACCGAGACACACAGACGTGTACACCAAACAATCCCGCACAACCAGCAGGCCCGTAAATAAAGCCTGACCAATCAGCCTAAAACAAACACAGGTGAAACCAATAAACAGAAAGGGGGAAAGGGGATCAGTGGCAGCTAGTAGGCCAGTGACGACGACCGCCAAGCGCCACCCGAACAGGAAGGGGAACTACCTTCGGTAGGAGTCGTGACATGGCCATTGAAATGCTAGCTATTAAAATGAGATCCAACAAGAACATCAAGGGGTTAGAAATCCAGGGGATAAAAACGAAAGTGTCAATGTATGACGATGATTCTAGTTTTATCTAAAGTCCGCAATCTGTATCCCTGCAAAGTCTCATTGAAGATCTTGATCACTTTTCTAGCCTCTCTTGATTAAAACTTAATTATGACAAGTGTACCATATTACGTATTGGATCATTTAAAAAAATAGTGTTCTCACTTCCTTGTAGTTTACCAATAAAATGGGCGGATGGTGAAGAAGACATACTTGGTATTCACATCTCCAAAAATATAAATGAACTTACCACAATTAATTTCAATAGAAAGTTACCAAAAATAGATACGATTCTGCATCCATGGAGAGGTAAATACTTGTATATTTATGGAAAAAATCACATTGAGTAACTATTTGGTCCTATCACAGCTTACTTACTTACTAATGGCACTGCCTACTGCAGACGAGTTGTTTTTTAAATCATATGAGCAAAAAATATAACATTTTATTTGTAATGCTAAACCAGACAAAATTAAACGTGCCTATTTATATAATGAATATGAGTTTGGGGGCCTAAAATTATTCAATATTAAAGCTTTAAACCTCTCACTAAAAGCTTCACTCATACATAAGTTATATTAAAACCCAAAATGGTTCTCCAGTAGATGATTAAGAAAGGCTCATCCTTTGTTCAAAAATGGCCTTTTTGCCTTTATACAGATTACAGTGTACATTTCCTACTAATTGAAAATGACATTTTGTTTAAAGTATTGCCCTTTCTTAAGCAAGCCATACAAAGCTGGTTACAATTTCAGTTTTATCCTCCAGAAAAGAGAGCACAAATATTACAACAATTGTTATGGTTAAACTCAAGTATACTGATTAATAAGAAAACAGTCTTTATCAAACCATTTTTTAAATGGTATTATATTTGTTAATGATATTGTGAATAGAAACACAGATACAGTGGGGAGAACAAGTATTTGACACACTGCCAATTTAGCAGGTTTTCCTACCAGAAAATCACATTGAATGATTTTTAAGTAATTAATTTGCATTTTATTGCATGACATAAGTATTTGATACATCAGAAAAGCAGAACTTAATATTTGGTACAGAAACCTTTGTTTGCAATTACAGAGGTCATATGTTTCCCGTAGTTCTTGACCAGGTTTGCACACACTGTAGCAGGGATTTTGGCCCAATCCTCCATACAGACCTTCTCCAGATCCTTCAGGTTTTGGGGCTGTCGCTGGGCAATACGGACTTTCAGCTCCCTCCAAAGATATTTTATTGGGTTCAGGTCTGGAGACTGGCTAGGCCACTCCAGGACCTTGAGATGCTTCTTACGGAGCCACTCCTTAGTTGCCCTGGCTGTGTGTTTCAGGTCGTTGTCATGATGGAAGACCCAGCCACGACCCATATTCAATGCTCTTACTGAGGGAAGGAGGTTGTTGGCCAAGATCTCGCGATACATGGCCCCATCCATCCTCCCCTCAATACGGTGCAGTCGTCCTGTCCCCTTTGCAGAAAAGCATCCCCAAAGAAGGATGTTTCCACCTCCATGCTTCACGGTTGGGATGGTGTGATTCATACAATGTGATTTTCTGGATTTCTGGATTTTTTTCTGGATTCCGTCTCTCACAGTTGAAGTGTACCTATGATAAAAATGACAGACCTCTACATGCTTTGTAAATAGGAAAACCTGCAAAATTGGCAGTGTATCAAATACTTGTTTTCCCCACTGTATATGGGAATATCTGCTCAATCCAAATTTACAACCAACTGATTGCAGCACTACCACAAAAATGGAGGAGGCAAGTGGAAAAGGGAGAAGGTAGAGAACTGGTTTGCCTGCCATATATTAAAGATACAAATTGGCTGAAAGTAACTGGCATAAATAGAAAAATATACCAGTTTCATCTGAGGACAAAAATGTTGACAGCTGCACCATACAGGTTGCAAAATAAATGGGAGGAGCTTTTCAATGTACCAATTCCATGGCATATGGTTTATGAACGGGTACAAAAAACGACACTTGATTCAACACTGAGTTTTTCCATTTAAATGATCAATTTCTTTTGCCAACGTCAGAATGCTATATATATGGGGCATAAAACAATCTCAGCTCTGTAGATTTTGCTGCGAAGAGACAATCAATAGATGATTTGTTCTGGTATTTCCCCTATGTAGCTTGTTTCTGGTCACAGGTTCAGGAATGGTTAAAAAAAATCACAACATGCAATTAAAATGAACCTTACAAATAGCAGTGTTGGGCAATTTGGAAAGCTATAGTCAGTCAATCAATAATATAATAATACTCATAGTAAAGGTTTTCATCTTTAGCTCACAATCTGTGGATAATATATGATTAGAAAGTTTCAAACATTTTGAAAAACATCACAGCATAATTGAAAAATATATGGCACGTGGAAACCAAACGAGGGCGGTCTATGTTGATAGGTGGGATTAAAGAGCTTATGTTTGGTAATGTCTAACTGTTATGTGACTGCTTTATATAAAAGTACCATGTATGTAAAATGTATATGTAAAATGTATGTGTATGTAGCAAAAAAGCTGTAAAAAAACAGATTTGTCCTCCGAAGAGGGTTAAACATTTAAAATAATAATAATAATAATAATAAAGAAACTAAATGTACCCTTCAGCCAATGATAAACATATCATAAGAAAACACTGGAGGAACATTAATGAGAATCAGTCATTGGTTTTCTGTTTCTGCAGTCTCTGAGGCTCAGCCCAGTCATTTCTGTTTGTTACAGTAATCTGTGTACGCTGTATGAGTAGTGAATGCCCAGAGGCCTGAGGCGAAGGTGGAGGGAGATGTGTAGAGGGTCGTCCCTGCCGATGCTCCCTGGGCTGTAACAGTTCACCCAGGGTCATGTGATGTGGCTTGGCTTCTGTGAAAATCCAGGTTGAGCTGAGAAGGAGCAGACCAGAGTCAATGAAACCTCGTGACCTCTGACTGAGAGACACGGCTGCATGTAGTTGAACCACACACTCACCACACAGGCGCAGACACATTCATGAGACACACGCGCACTCGCACACGCAGGTACACACTAAACATGATAGGCAAAATATGACATTCAGTTAACCCACAAGACCTGTGTACATGTCCGTAAAGACTACCAATGTCATTTCTCTCAGTCTGATCTGAGTATGTTTGACTGGACGGTGAATTTAAATAAGAACGGCTGCTGCTTACAGTGAAGAAAATGACTGGTCCTAAGATGAGTGTAATGTAGTCCTATTCACTCTGAAGTTACCTTGTCATCAAAGCAACAGATGAGTGTAATGTAGTCCTATTCACTCTGAAGTTACCTTGTCATCAAAGCAACAGAGCAAGTGAGAGAGAGAGAGAGAGACAGACGGACATAAGAGAGTCTTAAAGATTGTTTTGGAACCTAATATCACAGTTTTTTATGAAAGACAGACGACCGACAAACGGCAGTGGAAAGACAGGGGGAGGAAGAGGGGCAAGTTTAGGGTTTTAAGCGGCACAGTGGTTCAGAGTGAACTAGGGGGGTCGTCATAGAGAGAAAGAGAGAGAGATAGGAGTCTTTTGAAATGGCAGTTTCCCTTATGACTCATCTTTTGAATAATACTCTGACACACTGTGATCCCCAGTTCAGTCACACAGTCAGAGGGTCCAGAGTCACATCTATCTCATTCTCTCATCCTCTCTGAGACACGGTAAGTCAGACTCTACACTTCCCTACTGAAACACGTTTTGTTCAGGTCTGTCGTTAGAGTCCTGGGCTTGCTTGATGTATCTATAATGGTATACAGTCAGACTCTACACTTCCCTACTGAAACACGTTTTGTTCAGGTCTGTCGTTAGAGTCCTGGGCTTGCTTGATGTATCTATAATGGTATACAGTCGGACTCTACCCTTCCCTACTGAAACACGTTTTGTTCAGGTCTGTCGTTAGAGTCCTGGGCTTGCTTGATGTATCTATAATGGTATACAGTCGGACTCTACCCTTCCCTACTGAAACACGTTTTGTTCAGGTCTGTCGTTAGAGTCCTGGGCTTGCTTGATGTATCTATAATGGTATACAGTCAGACTCTACCCTTCCCTACTGAAACACGTTTTGTTCAGGTCTGTCGTTAGAGTCCTGGGCTTGCTTGATGTATCTATAATGGTATACAGTCGGACTCTACCCTTCCCTACTGAAACACGTTTTGTTCAGGTCTGTCGTTAGAGTCCTGGGCTTGCTTGATGTATCTATAATGGTATACAGTCAGACTCTACCCTTCCCTACTGAAACACGTTTTGTTCAGGTCTGTCGTTAGAGTCCTGGGCTTGCTTGATGTATCTATAATGGTATACAGTCGGACTCTACCCTTCCCTACTGAAACACGTTTTGTTCAGGTCTGTCGTTAGAGTCCTGGGCTTGCTTGATGTATCTATAATGGTATACAGTCAGACTCTACACTTCCCTACTGAAACACGTTTTGTTCAGGTCTGTCGTTAGAGTCCTGGGCTTGCTTGATGTATCTATAATGGTATACAGTCGGACTCTACCCTTCCCTACTGAAACACGTTTTGTTCAGGTCTGTCGTTAGAGTCCTGGGCTTGCTTGATGTATCTATAATGGTATACAGTCATACTCTACACTTCCCTACTGAAACACGTTTTGTTCAGGTCTGTCGTTAGAGTCCTGGGCTTGCTTGATGTATCTATAATGGTATACAGTCGGACTCTACCCTTCCCTACTGAAACACGTTTTGTTCAGGTCTGTTGTTAGAGTCCTGGGCTTGCTTGATGTATCTATAATGGTATACAGTCAGACTCTACACTTCCCTACTGAAACACGTTTTGTTCAGGTCTGTCGTTAGAGTCCTGGGCTTGCTTGATGTATCTATAATGGTATACAGTCGGACTCTACCCTTCCCTACTGAAACACGTTTTGTTCAGGTCTGTCGTTAGAGTCCTGGGCTTGCTTGATGTATCTATAATGGTATACAGTCGGACTCTACCCTTCCCTACTGAAACACGTTTTGTTCAGGTCTGTCGTTAGAGTCCTGGGCTTGCTTGATGTATCTATAATGGTATACAGTCGGACTCTACACTTCCCTACTGAAACACGTTTTGTTCAGGTCTGTCGTTAGAGTCCTGGGCTTGCTTGATGTATCTATAATGGTATACAGTCGGACTCTACACTTCCCTACTGAAACACGTTTTGTTCAGGTCTGTCGTTAGAGTCCTGGGCTTGCTTGATGTATCTATAATGGTATACAGTCGGACTCTACACTTCCCTACTGAAACACGTTTTGTTCAGGTCTGTCGTTAGAGTCCTGGGCTTGCTTGATGTATCTATAATGGTATACAGTCAGACTCTACCCTTCCCTACTGAAACACGTTTTGTTCAGGTCTGTCGTTAGAGTCCTGGGCTTGCTTGATGTATCTATAATGGTATACAGTCGGACTCTACCCTTCCCTACTGAAACACGTTTTGTTCAGGTCTGTCGTTAGAGTCCTGGGCTTGCTTGATGTATCTATAATGGTATACAGTCGGACTCTACACTTCCCTACTGAAACACGTTTTGTTCAGGTCTGTCGTTAGAGTCCTGGGCTTGCTTGATGTATCTATAATGGTATACAGTCGGACTCTACACTTCCCTACTGAAACACGTTTTGTTCAGGTCTGTCGTTAGAGTCCTGGGCTTGCTTGATGTATCTATAATGGTATACAGTCGGACTCTACACTTCCCTACTGAAACACGTTTTGTTCAGGTCTGTCGTTAGAGTCCTGGGCTTGCTTGATGTATCTATAATGGTATACAGTCAGACTCTACCCTTCCCTACTGAAACACGTTTTGTTCAGGTCTGTCGTTAGAGTCCTGGGCTTGCTTGATGTATCTATAATGGTATACAGTCAGACTCTACACTTCCCTACTGAAACACGTTTTGTTCAGGTCTGTCGTTAGAGTCCTGGGCTTGCTTGATGTATCTATAATGGTATACAGTTGGACGTGTTTATGTCATCGGTTTTGTTTTCGCTTTGTTTTTCAATGTCAGCATTGGTTGGTGTTTTGTCTGGAGTCTGTATCATGTTTTCTACTTTAGGTGGTCTCTTGTGTCTCATGTCCTTGAAACAGTCCCTTATAGTTGCTGTTGGGGGCCTACAATAATGTCATGCCATTGCAATGCTTTAACTCTTGATAATATATTGTTGGATGATATCTTTATGAATGCGGTAAACACTGAGTATACAAAACATTAGGAACATCTGCTATTTCCATGACATAGACTGACCAGGTGAATCCAGGTGAAAGCTATGATCCCTTATTGATGTCACCTGTTAAACCCACTTCAGTGTAGATGAAGAGGAGACAGGTTACAGAAGGATTGTTAAGCCTTGAGACATTGATTGTGTGTGTGCCATTCAGAGGGTGAATGGGCAAGACAAAAGATTTAAGTGCCTTTAAATGGGGTACGGTAGTAGGTGCACCAGTTTGAGTGTGTCAAGAACTACGATGCTGCTGGGATTTTCACACTCAACAGTTTCCCGAGTGTATCAAAAATGGTCCACCACCCAAGGGACATCCAGCGATCTTGACAACTGTGGGAAGCAT